>NC_052321.1:4689320-4766820 GCF_016432855.1 Salvelinus namaycush
GAAACTGCAGGTGAGGAGGTTATGCAGGCAACCAACGAGCTCATTATGACTTTGGGCCTTGAGGGCAGAGCCGGAGCCATAAGTCCCCCCCCCCCCACTGATGAAGAGCCAGAACCCACACAGCCAAGGAGCCCAACAGTCACATACCATAAACTCTCCTACTGGGAGGATGGAGCAGATATCAAGACCACTGGAAAACAACATAAAAGAGATTATGTGGCAGTCAAACTCCAGCATAACAAACAGACCCGGTTCTGTTCTGTTGTAGACCCGGTTCTGTTCTGTTGCAGACCCAGTTCTGTTCTGTTACAGACCCAGTGCTGTTCTGTTACAGACCCAGTTCTGTTCTGTTCTAGACCCAGTGATGTTCTGTTACAGACCCAGTGATGTTCTGTTGCAGACCCAGTTCTGTTCTGTTACAGACCCAGTTCTGTTCTGTTACAGACCCAGTGCTGTTCTGGTGTAGACCCAGTGCTGTTCTGTTGCAGACCCAGTTCTGTTCTGTTGCAGACCCAGTGCTGTTCTGTTGCAGACCCAGTTCTGTTCTGGTGCAGACCCAGTTCTGTTCTGTTGCAGACCCAGTTCTGTTCTGTTGCAGACCCAGTTCTGTTCTGGTGCAGACCCAGTTCTGTTCTGTTGCAGACCCAGTTCTGTTCTGTTGCAGACCCAGTGCTGTTCTGTTGTGGTGGAAGGCACTGAGATTTCAGTTCCCTGCAGTCAGCAAGCTTTCCCACCACGTCTTCTCCATCCCGCCGTCCAGTGGCCCCTACGAGGAGGAGAGACGGTCAGTGCTCCAGCCTTCCTCAGTGAGCGACGTCCTCTTTCTCCACAGGCATTTAAAGTGATGGATAAAAGGTCTAAAGCCTATGCAATGTGTTTGTTTAATTAAAAAGTGTGTTTAGATCTGTAAGGCTACATGTTGCGTGATATGTTTTTATTCTGTTTTAACGAACATGGTTTTGGAAATAAATAATATTGTTTCAGTAAACAAGAGCCGTTGTGTTTTTAGCCAGCCCTGTCGTTTTAACTGTTTAATCAAGAAAGACAAAACTATTGAATTGATTTTTTTTTAAATCATCTCAACCTGTTTCAATAAAAGTAATTCATCTTGTTAAACTAAATAAAAGCTTAAATTAAATTATATATTAACCCAGTGGGCAAAACCTGTTTTCTATGACGTCTTATTCTGGTCGCAAACCGGTTGAAAAATGACGTTTTTTAACGTATTTTTATTAACCAGAATAGTACATATTTTTCTGATCACCATACGACCAGTTGGTAGACTTGTTAGACTTGATTACGTGCTGCTGTGCGTTTTGTTGCTAACCTTACTTTTCTACCTGCCAACTTTACAGTTTTTAATTTTTAATTCTTGTTTATATTTTTTGTTTTTCCCTCGCTCTACTTTTTTTCATTCAACTTTTTCACTCCGGACGCTTTATCTGGACATGGTTCGTCAGGACTTCCAACAGCCGAAGCTAAGTAGTAACATTAACATGATGCCTTCTAATTGCAGTCATTGTACTCATAATATACAGGAGAACGATCGCCTTACGGCGAGGATAGCTGTGCTGCAAGCCCAGCTTCAGACGCAATCGTTAGTCAAGGGTAATTTCAGTGTAGGAAAGGATGAAACAGCGTCTGTGCCACCAGTAAGTACAGATAGTAGTATAAATCCCCTCGCACGGTCCCCGCAGCTGGACAACTTTCTCATGGCTTCTGGAGGGAAATGCTGTAGGAATGCTCAACCGGTGTCACTCATTCAGCCGACAGAAACTTTCAACCGGTTTTCCCCATTAAGCAGCGAGACAGAGTCTGAGGCCGAGCCTTCTCTGGTCTCTACTCCTCCCGTTACGGGGTCTGAGACGCTGAAGCCTCCCACCATTAGCTCTGACTAATTGAAAACACTAGTCATTGGCGACTCCATTACCCACAGTATTAGACTTAAAACAAATCATCCAGCGATCATACACTGTTTACCAGGGGGGCAGGGCTACAGACGTTAAGGCTAATCTGAAGATGGTGCTGGCTAAAGCTAAAACTGGCAAGTGTAGAGAGTATAGGGATATTGTTGTCCATGTCGGCACCAACGATGTTAGGATGAAACAGTCAGAGGTCACCAAGCGCAACATAGTTTCAGCCTGTAAATCAGCTAGAAAGATGTGTCGCATTGAGTAATTGTCTCTGGCCCCCTCCCAGTTAGGGGGAGTGATGAGCTCTACAGCAGAGTCTCACAACTCAATCACTGGTTGAAAACTGGTTTCTGCCCCTCCCAAAAGATAGAATTCGTAGATAATTGGCCCTCTTTCTGGGACTCACCCACAAACGGGACCAAGCCTGGCCTGTTGAGGAGTGATGGACTCCATCCTAGCTGGAGGGGTGCTCTCATCTTATCTATGAACATAGACAGGGCTCTAACTCCCCCAGCTCCACTGTGAGATAGGGTGAAGGCCAGGCAGCAGGCTGTTAGCCAGCCTGCCAGCTTAGTGGAGTCTGCCACTAGAACAGTCAGTGTAGTCAGCTCAGCTATCCTCAATGAGACCTAGGTTGGGCAAAACTAAACATGGTGGTGGTCGCTTTAGCAATCTCACTGGAATAAAGACCTCCTCCATTCCTGCCATAATTGAAAGAGATTGTGATACCTCACATCTCAAAATAGGGCTCCTTAATGTTAGGTCCCTCACTTCCAAGGCAGTTATAGTCAATTAACTAATCACTGTTAACTAATCACTGTTGATCACTAATCACAAATTGACCAGTTTCAGCTGTTCTGCATGCGGCTATGAAACCCAGACTTGTTCACCGGACGTGCTACCTTGTCCCAGACCTGCTGTTTTCACCTCTCTAGAGACAGAAGGAGCGGTAGAGATACTCTCAATGATCGACTATGAAAAGCTAACTGACATTTACTCCTGAGGTGCTGACCTGTTGCACCCTCTGTGATTATTATTATTTGACCCTGCTGGTAATCTTTGAACATTTGAACATCTTGGCCATGTTCTGTTATAATCTCCACCCGGCACAGCCAGAAGAGGACTGGCCACCCCTCAGAGCCTGGTTCCTCTCTAGTTTTCTTCCTAGGTTCTGGCCTTTCTAGGGAGTTTTTCCTAGCTACCGTGCTTCTACACCTGCATTGCTTAGGGTTTTAGGCTGGGTTTCTGTACAGCACTTTGTGATATCAGCTGATGTAAGAAGGGCTTCATAAGTACATTTGATTGATTGAGTTGGTCACAATTCTGACCACTGTATTATGTACTGGTCATAGTTAAGACCTCATCATAACTTAGTAATGACCACCTGACTACTGTAAAAAGTTTTTTTTTAAGTATTAGAGAATAAAAAATTGGATATTGAAAACATTCTTCAGTACATTTCTATTGGTTTCCATAGTCACCAGGTACTTGGACTCCTGGGTGGCATCGTGGTCTAAGGCACTGTAACTCAGTGCTAGTGGTGTCACTATAGACCCTGGTTCAATTCCAGGCTGTATCACAACTGGACGTAATTGGGAGTCCCATAGGGCGGCAACACAATTGGCCCAGCGTCGTCCGGATTTGGCTGAGGTAGGCCGTCATTGTAAATAAGAATTCGTTCTTAATTGTCTAGCCAAATAAAGATTCAATTCAAAATATTAAAGTTTCAATCTGGAACATATTCTTAACTTTAAAATAGATCAATGGGAAAAACAAATCTACATCACAATGTTTCACACATCTGCATTCAGTAGTTGTTTCATAATTCACAGACATTCAATGCAGAGAAAGAACAGAGTACATGAAGGCCCATAGTTTTATTTTTAAATGCATGATTATTTAAAGTGGTGTGATGGGTCAGATCTGCAGTGAATCAGCACATTGCAACTTGATGAAATAACACATATGGAATCATGTATTAATGGCAATAGGGGGTGCTATTTGCACTTTGTAATAATTTCGTTCCCAAATTAAACTGCCTCGTACTCAATTCTTGCTCGTACAATATGCATATTATTATTACTATTGGATAGAAAACACTCTCTAGTTTCTAAAATCGTTTGAATTATTTCTCTGAGTGAAACAGAACTCATTCTGCAGCACATTTCCTGTCAGGAAGTGAGATTTCTGAAATCGAGGTCCCTGTTCTAGGGTCAGTTTATAAGTCCCCATGTAAGCTATGGGGCTACATGCACTGCATACGCCTTCCTCTAGATGTCCGTAAGCGGTGAGAATTTGAATGGAGTGGATTGCACCATCTGGGGCGCTATAAAAGCTCATGGAACGGAAGTACCGTTCTTTTCAACGGGGCGCCTGGCGCAAGAGGGACATCACAATGGCGTCCTGCAAAGCTTTCGTTTTAGCAGTTCTATATCTCCGGTCATGTTTTTATTTCGTTATAGTTGTTAAAGACATCATAAGGTAGTTAATTTCAACCGACTTATAGCAGTTTATATCAGTTTATTGCGATTTTCTGGGATTTCTTTGTGACGCGCTATCAGGAGTTGGACACCTTTCCGGCACATAGCTAACGTTAGCGGCTATTTCGACAGGAGAAGAGGACATCTTTCAACCAAAAGACGATTGTTCCCGGGTGGCGCAGTGGTCTAGGGCACTGCATCGCAGTGCTAACTGCGCCACCAGAGTCTCTGGGTTCGCGCCCAGGCTCTGTCGCAGCCGGCCGCGACCGGGAGGTCCGTGGGGCGACGCACAATTGGGCTAGCGTTGTCCGGGTTAGGGAGGGTTTGGCCGGTAGGGATATCCTTGTCTCATCGCGCTCCAGCGACTCCTGTGGCAGGCCGGGCGCAGTGCGCGCTAACCAAGGGGGCCAGGTGCACGGTGTTTCCTCCGACACATTGGTGCGGCTGGCTTCCGGGTTGGAGGCGCGCTGTGTTAAAGAAGCAGTGCGGCTTGGTTGGGTTGTGCTTCGGAGGACGCATGGCTTTCGACCTTCGTCTCTCCCGAGCCCGTACGGGAGTTGTAGCGATGAGACAAGATAGTAATTACTAGCGATTGGATACCACGAAAATTGGGGAGAAAAGGGGATAAAAAAAAATAAAAAATAATAATAAAAAATAAAAAAAAGACGATTGTTCTGGAGAAAGGACACCTTGCCCAAGATTCTGATGGAAGCTCAGCAAATAGTAAGCAGTCTTTATGCTGTTAATTCGTATTTATGTTGACAAATAATAATAATTCCGCCATGAATTTCGGTGCGGCCTCGCTTTAGCGCACGCTGTATTGCGCAGTAACGTTAATTTTAAAAATCTAACACAGCGGTTGCATTAAGAACTAATGTATCTTTCATTTGCTGTCCAACATGTATTTTTTTAGTCAAGTTTATGATTACTTATCGATTAGAATAGGTGCCTCTCCAAGATGGCGCCCGACAGATTGCTTGAAGTTTTGGCCACTAATCACATTGTATAACCACGATTTGTGCCGCTAAATATGCACATTTTCGAACAAACCCTATATGCATTGTGTAATATGATGTTACAGGACTGTCATCTGATGAAGAATATCAAGGTTAGTCAAAAATTATATATCTTTTGCCTGTTTGTTACGATCGCTAACCTTTGCTGCTGGTAAATGGTGTTGTGTTTCTGGCTATTGTGGTAAGCTAATATTATGCTATATTGTGTTTTCGCTGTAAAACACTTAGAAAATCTGAAATATTGGCTGGATTCACAAGATCTGTGTCTTTCATTTGCTGTACGCTGTGTATTTTTAAGAAATGTTTTATGATGAGTAATTAGGTAATACACGATGGTCTCTGTAGTTATTCTAGTTGCTTTGGTGAGAGTTGTGATGGTGGCTGCAATGGTAAACTATGATTTATACCTGAAATATGCACATTTTTCTAACAAAACATATGCTATACAATAAATATGTTATCAGACTGTCATTTGATGAAGTTGTTTCTTGGTTAGTGGCTATTTATATCTTTATTTGGTCGAATTTGTGATAGCTACTGATGCAATAAAAAAATGGTGGAGTAAAAAAGTGGTGTCTTTCGCTAACGTGGTTAGCTAATAGATTTACATATTGTGTCTTCCCTGTAAAACATTTAAAAAATCAGAAATGATGGCTGGATTCACAAGATGTGTATCTTTCATCTGGTGTCTTGGACTTGTGATTTAATGATATTTAGATGCTAGTATTTACTTGTGACGCTATGCTAGGCTATGCTAGTCAGCTTTTTTACTGATGGGGGTGCTCCCGGATCCGGGTTTGGGAGGAATTAGAGGTTAACCAAAAAAAGTGTACAACTCAAATTATATTTGAGATTCTTCAAAGTAGCCACTGTTTGCCTTGATGACAGCTTTGCACTGATGACAATGTTTTCTAAAGTTGTAGTGATCATCACACACTCTCTCTCACACACACACACACACACACACACACACACACACACACACACACACACACACACACACTTACTGTCATTAACAGTAAAATGTGAAAACGTTCGCTAGCTAGCTGGCTCCATGGTAAATCCATGGTAAAATTAGAATTTTCCATGGATTAGCCAGAGAGCCCCCCTTAAACTACCTACTGACTCAATGAACAATGTAATAATGTGTTTAGTACAGTGGCTATTATATTCTGGAGTGAAATCCTTTAACTCAACTGTTAGGAACTGAATTAATCAGACTTTCACGGGTCATACGTTAGACATTCATTCAAATCAAATGCTATTGGTCACATACACATATTCAGCAGATGTTATTGGTCACATACACATATTCAGCAGATGTTATTGGTCACATACACATATTCAGCAGATGTTATTGGTCACATACACATATTCAGCAGATGTTATTGGTCACATACACATGGTTAGCAGATGTTATTGGTCACATACACATATTCAGCAGATGTTATTGGTCACATACACATGGTTAGCAGATGTTATTGGTCACATACACATATTTAGCAGATGTTATTGGTCACATACACATGGTTAGCAGATGTTATTGGTCACATACACATGGTTAGCAGATGTTATTGGTCACATACACATATTTAGCAGATGTTATTGGTCACATACACATGGTTAGCAGATGTTATTGGTCACATACACATGGTTAGCAGATGTTATTGGTCACATACACATATTTAGCAGATGTTATTGGTCACATACACATATTCAGCAGATGTTATTTTGGATGCCGCGAAATGCTTGTGTTCCCAGCTCCAACAGTGCAGTAATATCTAAATAGTCTCACTTTGAGCTGGGAGGCCATTCAGCTGTAAGCTGTGTATTGGATGGACTTGTTGCCAAAATAATCCTTTTTCTTTTTTTACGTGTTCAGCCGCTCAACAAGGTGTTAGTAAGGATTCCAGTCGCCCCCCTCCGGTTCATTTATGGCCTTTATCACCCTTCATACGTGTGTTTGTGTGTTGTTTTGGTGTTAGAAAGAACTTTGTTGTTGTGTTTCTGTGCTGCCATAGTAACGATGTCTAGCGATGACTGATGTGTGTGTGGAATGATAACTCACACAGAGTAGCCAGGACAAACATACTTTCACGATTTCACTACTATCATCAAAATCAATCAATCATAGCACATTTTTGGGCTCAGTCGGTAGTTTTTACCTAATAAAGTAGAAACACGTTGAAAAATGATGTTAAAAATGCCGTTTTTTATTCCTGAAACATAAATCTTAAATGATACTGTTGTTCCTTTTAGATGAATGTCAAAACAAAATCATAATAATATTCTGAAATAAGACGTGACATTTTGAAGACCCTACACATTCAAGTGTCACACTTGTGTTCATATAAGTGTTTTGCTAAATGAGTACCTTATAAGCTGCACAAGCACCAACATTTACCCCAGCGATCACTCCAGACTGAACCGTTTACTCTCTTCTGTCGACGGATGAGATCCTGTTGTATCCATTTACAGTTTTCCCCAATTGTTTACACACTAAAACTGGAACTTGAAACACGATCACCGAAAACTGAAACTCATGAAACAAATCCCTAAACCAAGTCTGTAAAATTGCAACCACAATTCCAATTCATGAGCTCTCCTGTTCTGGAGGAAAATGGAAGTCAATGGTGAAGAAAGAGCTAGAGGTGAAGGAGTGAGAGGAAGAGGAGGAAGATGAGGACGAGGAGGAGGACGGACAGTTGTCTCAGACGAGATCAGGACCACATTGGTTGACCATGTGCTCAACCGTGGGTTGTGTATGAGGGAGGCTGGGCAGAGAGTTCAGCCCAACCTGAGCCGCTACACGGTTACATCTACCATCATTCAGAAATGACAACCGGTAAGTTACATACCATCTACACGACGCTCTTTATGTATGTATACTGTAGTATGCTGCAGTCCGACATATCAGTAGGCCTATGTTACTCAGTGATTGTTGGCCAATGTTACAGTGATGTCATTTCATATTGAAAGAAAATTGATTATTTTAGCTTACTGTAACCAATCATATTTGTGGATCTTCTGCAGAACTGAGAGACGGCCAGGCCATGGTGGAAGATACCGGCTGTTCACACCAGAACAGGAGACCGCTATTGTGAACATGGTGGTGGCAAAGAATACCATTAGACTACGAGAAATCCAGAACCACATAATTGCAGACAACACAATATTCAATAACATTCACCAGCTCTAGACGCTCTAGACTAGGGCTTCCACAGGGCCTGAGCAGCAGGCTGAACGCTCTAGACTAGGGCTTCCACAGGGCCTGAGCAGCAGGCTGAACGCTCTAGACTAGGGCTTCCACAGGGCCTGAGCAGCAGGCTGAACGCTCTAGACTAGGGCTTCCACAGGGCCTGAGCAGCAGGCTGAACGCTCTAGACTAGGGCTTCCACAGGGCCTGAGCAGCAGGCTGAATGCTCTAGACTAGGGCTTCCACAGGGCCTGTGCAGCAGGCTGAACGCTCTAGACTAGGGCTTCCACAGGGCCTGAGCAGCAGGCTGAACGCTCTAGACTAGGGCTTCCACAGGGCCTGAGCAGCAGGCTGAACGCTCTAGACTAGGGCTTCCACAGGGCCTGAGCAGCAGGCTGAACGCTTGATGTCTCTACACAGAGCTAACGCTGCAGAACGGCTCTGAGTGCAAATAAAACACATAGTGTGACCACAAACACTCCATCTATCAACCATAACCATCACTGATGGAGGAGAGGAACGGAGAGGAAAGACACTCCATCTATCAACCATAACCATCACTGATGGAGGAGAGGAACGGAGAGGAAAGACACTCCATCTATCAACCATAACCATCACTGATGGAGGAGAGGAACGGAGAGGAAAGGAGGGTCAGTGCTATCTTTGGAACGTCCTAACGCCCTAACCATTACCTTAACCATTTATAATGTCAACTTCAATGGGGTAGGGACGTCCCAACGATACCGGATAGCACAAACCAGGGAGGAGAGGAGGGGAGAGGAAAGGAGGAGAGAGGAAAGGAGGAGAGTAAAGGAGAAGAGGAAAAGAGGAGAAAAGAGGAGAGGAGAGGAAAGGAGGAGAGGAGGAGGGGAGGCGAGAGGAGATGAGAGGATAGGAGAGGATAGGAGAGGAGAGGAGAGGAGAGGAAAGGAGAAGAGAGGAGAGGAGAGGAATGGAGGAGAGAGGAGAGGAAACAAGGAGAGGAGAGGAGGAGGAGAGGAGAGGAGGAGAGGGGAGAGAAGAGGAAATGAGGAATGGAGAGGAGGAGGAGAGGAGAGGAGAGGAGAGGAGAGGAGAGGAGAGGAGAGGAGGGGAAAAGAGAGGAAAAGAGGCATTTACCCACTCAACCCTCCCTAACCACTCAGCCCTCCCTAACCACTCAGCCCTCCCTAACCACTCAGCCCTCCCTAACCACTCAGCCCTCCCTAACCACTCAGCCCTCCCTAACCACTCAGCCCTTCCTAACCACTCAGCCCTTCCTAACCACTCAGCCCTCCCTAACCACTCAGCCCTCCCTAACCACTCAGCCCTCCCTAACCACTCAGCCCTTCCTAACCACTCAGCCCTTCCTAACCACTCAGCCCTCCCTAACCACTCAGCCCTCCCTAACCACTCAGCCCTTCCTAACCACTCAGCCCTTCCTAACCACTCAGCCCTCCCTAACCACTCAGCCCTCCCTAACCACTCAGCCCTCCCTAACCACTCAGCCCTTCCTAACCACTCAGCCCTCCCTAACCACTCAGCCCTTCCTAACCACTCAGCCCTCCCTAACCACTCAGCCCTTCCTAACCACTCAGCCCTCCCTAACCACTCAGCCCTTCCTAACCACTCAGCCCTTCCTAACCACTCAGCCCTTCCTAACCACTCAGCCCTCCCTAACCACTCAGCCCTTCCTAACCACTCAGCCCTTCCTAACCACTCAGCACTCCCTAACCACTCAGCCCTCCCTAACCACCCAGCCCTTCCTAACCACTCAGCCCTCCCTAACCACTCAGCCCTTCCTAACCACTCAGCCCTCCCTAACCACTCAGCCCTCCCTAACCACTCAGCCCTTCCTAACCACTCAGCCCTTCCTAACCACTCAGCCCTTCCTAACCACTCAGCCCTCCCTAACCACTCAGCCCTTCCTAACCACTCAGCCCTTCCTAACCACTCAGCACTCCCTAACCACTCAGCCCTTCCTAACCCCTCAGCCCTTCCTAACCACTCAGCCCTCCCCACCAATCAGCCAACTGCCCACTCAGCCCTCCCTACCCAGAAGGCACAGACTCTCTCTCCCTCTTCTTCTATCCTATCATCTCTCCCTTCTGCTGAATCCTTCTCCCCCCGGTCTCCTGATTCTGCCTCCTCGACCTTACTCTCCTCATACTCTCATCCTACTCTCCTCCTACTCTCCTCCGTTTCCACATCCTATGACTCGCACTGTCCCCTTTCTTCCCGGGCCGGCTCGACCCTCCCCTCCTTTCCTCCCGGGCCGGCTCAGCCCTCCCCTCCTTTCCTCCCGGGCCGGCTCGGCCCTCCCCTCCTTTCCTCCCGGGCCGGCTCGGCCCTCCCGTCCTGTTCCGTGGCTGAGTGACTCGCACTGTCCCCTTTCTTCCCGGGCCGGCTCGGCCCTCCCCTCCTTTCCTCCCGGGCCGGCTCGGCCCTCCCGTCCTGTTCCGTGGCTGAGTGACTCGCACTGTCCCCTTTCTTCCCGGGCCGGCTCGGCCCTCCCCTCCTTTCCTCCCGGGCCTTCTCGGCCCTCCCCTCCTTTCCTCCCGGGCCTTCTCGGCCCTCCCCTCCTGTTCCGTGGCTGAGTGACTCATTCCGAGCTTACAGAACAGGGTTGCGGGCAGCTGATTGAAAATGAATGAATATTAAACTTCCTGCATGACCTCATCATCCTTTCACTCCCTTCTCTCTACCGTATCTTCCTCTGTATCTGTTGCTAAAACCACGTTCAATCACTCTACATTTCAACCTTCTGCCTCTAACCCTAGGAAACTCTTTCCACCATCTCCTCTCTCCTTAACCCACAACCCCTCCCCCCTCCCTCCTCCCTCTGCAGACAACTTTGTCAACCTCTTTGAAAAGAAGGTTATTGACATCCACTCTTCGTTCACTCAGCCTATTGAGTCCACTGGTCCCACTCACAAAGAACTAACCTATGCCTTGACCTCTTTCTCCCTTCTCTATCCAGATGAAATTATGTGATTAGTGAGGTTGGGCCGCCCCACAACCTGCCCTCTCGACCAATCCCCTTCCTCCTTTCTCCAGATCATCTCTGGAGACCTTCTCTAATTCCTCACTTCCCTCATCAACTCATCCCTGAATATTCATCCTCTCTATCTTCAAAATGTCCAGAGTCACTCCCCTCAAGAAAGCAACACTTCCCCTCCTTCTGACACCCAGGTGGTGACACACATCTCTGCAAGCCTGGCAGATATCTCAGCTTGACAAGACAGAGCTGGCGTGCCCCTGGACAACACCATGTCGTTCTCTGCAAACATGAAAGGAGTGACTCACCCTGCAACATCTGTAGAGTATCACCCTGCCTCACACAAGAACCAGCGCAGGTCCTATGACTAAGATATGTGCTTGTCCCACCTATCTGCAGATTCTTCAGATGAATGCACTTGCTGTAAGTCGTTCTGGATAAGAGCATCTGGTAAATGACTTAACTGTAAATGTGTGGGTGTGCGTGTTGTCTATTTGAATACGTGGGCATGTGCTTGCGTGCATATATCTGGACACAACCAACAGATTATAAATGATGAATGTTTCAAATGTTGAAATGTCTCCACAAATCGAAAGGAGAGGAGGACAGGAGGGGAGGAGAGGACAGGATAAGAGAGGAGGACAGGATAAGAGAGGAGGGGAGGAGAGAGTGCAGAGGAGGGTTGGGGAGGGGATGATAGGAGAGAAGGGGAGGAGAGAGGGGAGGGTTGGAGAGTGGAGATGGGAGGGGAGGGGAGATGAGGAGAGATTAGGTGAAAATCCAAAACCAAGACACTTACAGTGGCTTGTGAAAGTTTTCACCCACCTTGGCATTTTTCCTTTTTTGTTGCCTTACAACCTGGAATTAAAATAGATTTTGGGGGGGTTGTATCATTTGATTTACACAACATGCCTACCACTTTGAAGATGCAGCATATTTTTTCTTGTGAAATCAACAAGAAATATGACAAATAAACTGAAAACTTGAGTGTGCATAACTATTCGCCCCCCCCAAAGTCAATACTTTGTAGAGGCACCTTTGCCAGCAATTACAGCTGCAAGTCTCTGGGGTATGTCTCTATATGCTTGGCACATCTAGCCACTGGGAGTTTTGCCCATTCTTCAAGACAAAACTGCTCCAGCTCCTACAAGTTGGATGGGTTCCGCTGGTGTACAGCAATCTTTAAGTCATACCACAGATTCTCAATTGGATTGAGGTCTGGGCTTTGACTAGGCCATTCCAAGACATTTAAATGTTTCCCCTTAAACCACTTGAGTGTTGCTTTAGCAGTATGCTTAGGGTCATTGTCCTGCTGGAAGGTGAACCTACGTCCCACTCTCAAATCTCTGGAAGACTGAAACAGGTTCCCTCAAGAATTTCCCTGTATTTAGCGCCATCCATCATTCCTTCAATACTGACCAGTTTCCCCGTCCCTGCCGATGGTGTTCTCGGGGTGATGAAAGGTGTTGGTTTTGCGCCAGACATAGCGTTTTCCTTGATGGCCAAAAAGCTCAATTTTAGTCTCATCTGACCAGAGTAAATCAAATCAAATTTATTTATATAGCCCTTCGTACATCAACTGATATCTCAAAGTGCTGTACAGAAACCCAGCCTAAAACCCCAAACAGCAAGCAATGCAGGTGTAGAAGCACGGTGGCTAGGAAAAACTCCCTAGAAAGGCCAAAACCTAGGAAGAAACATAGAGAGGAACCAGGCTATGAGGGGTGGCCAATCCTCTTCTGGCTGTGCCGGGTGGAGATTATAACAGAACATGGCCAAGATGTTCAAATGTTCATAAATGACCAGCATGGTCAAATAATAATAATCACAGTAGTTGTGAGTACCTTCTTCCATATGTTTGGGGAGTCTCCCACATGCCTTTTGGCAAACACCAAACGTGTTTCCTTATTTTTTTTCTTTAAGCAATGGCTCTTTCTGGACAATCTTCCGTAAAGCCCAGCTCTGTGGAGTGTACAGCTTAAAGTGGTCCTATGGACAGATACCCCAATCTCCGCTGTGGAGCTTTGCAGCTCTTTCAGGGTTATCTTTGGTCTCTTTGTTGCCTCTCTGATTAATACCCTCCTTGCCTGGTCCGTGAGTTTTGGTGGGCGGCCCTCTCTTGGCAGGTTTGTCGTGGTGCCATATTCTTTCCATTTTTAATAATGGATTTAATGGTGCTCCGTGGGATGTTCAACGTTTCTGATATTTTTTTATAACCCAACCCTGATCTGTACTTCTCCACAACTTTGTCCCTGACCTGTTTGGAGAGCTCCTTGGTCTTCATGGTGCCACTTGCTTGGTGGTGCCTCTTGCTTGGTGGTGTTGCAGACTCTGGGGCCTTTCAGAACAGGTGTATATATACTGAGATCATGTGACAGATCATGTGACACTTAGATTGCACACAGGTGGACTTTATTTAACTAATTATGTGACTTCTGAAGGTAATTGATTGCACCAGATCTTATTTAGGGGCTTCATAGCAAAGGGGTTGAATACATATGCACAGACCACTTTTCCGTTTTAATTTTTTTTAAATGTTTTTGAAACAAGTATTTTTATTTCACTTCACCAATTTGGACCATTTTGTTTATGTCCATTACATAAATCCAAATAAAAATAAATTTAAATGACAGGTTGTATTGCAACAAAACGTGAATACTTTTGTAAGGCACTGTAACTATCATATAAGAGAGAGAGAGAGAGAGAGAGAGAGAGAGAGAGAGAGAGAGAGAGAGAGCACTGTAACTATCATATAAGAGAGAGAGAGAGAGAGAGAGAGAGAGAGAGAGAGAGAGAGAGAGAGAGAGACCAATCAAGAGGGAATGAGAGAAGGACTGTAGAGGTGGAGCTTCATTACAATGTCAATATATACAGTAATCTATATGGACAAAATGAGTTTGTGTTTGTGTGTATACTCATATACAGTCTCTATGGACATATGTTCCTGATTGGCCTGACTGACTGACTGTATAGCTAATATTTCGTCAGAAGCAGCTGAACTGTTTACTGGGCAGTTCCTGCTTTGGCCAAGTTGCCAAGTCTGAAGAACTGCCTAGTTCTAAAATGTATCTTCTTAAAAATGAAATGTAAATGTAACCCTAACCTTAAACCTAACCTTAACCCCACTGCTAACCTAATGCCTAACCCTTACGTTAAAATACATGTTTTTTTTAAAACATTTTTACAACATGGCCAATTTTGGAATTTGCATTTTGCCCATCTAGTGGGATCCGCTCTCTCCTAACTCTCTACGTCTCTCTCCTAACTCTCTCCATCCCTCTACGTCTCTCTACGTCTCTCTACGTCTCTCTCCTAACTCTCTACATCGCTCTACGTCTCTCTACGTCTCTCTTCTAACTCTCTACGTCTCTCTATGTCTCTCTACATCTCTCTACGTCTCTCTCCTAACTCTCTCCATCCCTCTACATCTCTCTACGTCTCTCTACGTCTCTCTACGTCTCTCTCCTAACTCTCTACATCGCTCTACGTCTCTCTTCTAACTCTCTATGTCTCTCTATGTCTCTCTACGTCTCTCTCCTAACTCTCTACGTCTCTCTATGTCTCTCTACATCTCTCTACGTCTCTCTCCTAACTCTCTACGTCCCTCTACGTCTCTCTCATATTTCTTTGAGAGCTAGGTGGGACAACCACATATCTCAGTTATAGGACCTGCGCTGGTTCTTGTGTGAGGCAGGGTGGTACTCTACAGATGTTGTAGAGCATAAACATGCAGGAGAGAGTCATTGCTTTCATGTTTGCAGAGAACGACAGGGTGTTGTCCAGGGTCACGCCAGCTCTGTCTTGTTGAGGTTGAGCTTGAGGTGGTGGGCCAACATACAAGCTGAGATATCTGCAGGCACGCAGAGATGTGTGTCGCCACCTGGGTGTCAGAATGGGGGGGGGGGGGGGGGGGGAGAAAAGTAGTTGAGTGTCATCCGTTTTCGAATCTAACACTGAATTAACTGTGACGTCCACTCTGCAACATATAATGTGTGTCTACATAAAATTCTTTATTAATAACGTATGTGGGATGGGCTCAGTGTGGGCCTCTAACTGTCTAGTGGTGGCAGAACAGACAACACATTTCTGGGAAAAATATGAATGAAAGCCCTACCCTCTGTCTTTCTTATTGTGTACGAGATGGTGCCCTATTGCCTATAGCCATTGGCCTCTTGTCAAAAGTAGTGCACTATATAGGCCCTATATAGGGAATAGGGTGACATTTCCTGTCAGTAGGGTTGAAGATGGTGTGAGTTGCGTTGGGAAGCAGAGTTAGTGTCTATTCTGTTACTGTTGGTAAGCAACGGTCTGTTGTGTTGTGTTGTGTTCTATTATGTTGTGTTCTGTTATGTTGTGTTGTGTTGTGTTGTGTGATGTGATGTGTTCTGTTATGTTCTGTTGTGTTCTGTTGTGATGTGTTGTGATGTGATCTGTTATGTTCTGTTGTGTTCTGGTGTGTTGTGGTCCAGTGGTCCACAGCCGCAGCATAGCTGAGGAGCAGAGCGAAACTAGCTGCTTCTGATGACTCATAAACACACACACACACACACACACACACACACACACACACACACACACACACACACACACACACACACACACACACACACACACACACACACACACACACACACACACACACACACACAACCATCTTTGTTGAAAGAGAGCAGATTTAAAAGTAGAGCAACTGATCTCATGCGGAAATCAAATCCCACACATTTATATCTATTTGCCTTTTAAAGCATACTTACTGCACACACACACACACAGAGAGAGACATTAGTATCAATCTACTGGCATAAACACATCAGTCAGGAGACAAA
Organism: Salvelinus namaycush; assembly: GCF_016432855.1. Classification (NCBI taxonomy): domain Eukaryota; kingdom Metazoa; phylum Chordata; class Actinopteri; order Salmoniformes; family Salmonidae; genus Salvelinus; species Salvelinus namaycush. The sequence continues at coordinate 4,705,729 of NC_052321.1, forward strand.
ATATTTATTCAGCAGGACATTAGCTGGTCTATTTTGGTGGTGGTCTGAGGGGGTAAATGAGGAGAGGCTGTCATGTGGTCAGTGATGGAGTACTGCTCCACAATGAAAGACAGAAGGGACAATGGAGCAAGGAGAACAGGGGGTGTGTTTATAAAACAATGGAGCAAGGAGTACAGGGGGTGTGTTTATAAAACAATGGAGCAAGGAGTACAGGGGGTGTGTTTATAAAACAATGGAGCAAGGAGTACAGGGGGTGTGTTTATAAAACAATGGAGCAAGGAGTACAGGGGGTGTGTTTATAAAACAATGGAGCAAGGAGTACAGGGGGTGTGTTTATAAAACAATGGAGCAAGGAGTACAGGGGGTGTGTTTATAATAATCAACATGATGGTAGAAGGGTTAAAGGAATGAAAGCAGCAAAAATCATTCCAACACACACACACACACACACACACACACACACACACACACACACACACACACACACACACACACACACACACACACACAAACACGCAGACATTTGCACATGTAATGGAGGTGGATAAGTGAACCACGATCGCGTGATGAGTAACCTTGAAAGTGTGAAATTAGTATCAGAACCAGTCAGTCAGTGGTATTAGTATCCGAACCAGTCAGTCAGTGGTATTAGTATCCGAACCAGTCAGTCAGTGATATTAGTATCAGAACCAGTCAGTCAGTGAAATTAGAATCAGAACCAGTCAGTCAGTCAGTGAAATTAGTATCAGAACCAGTCAGTCAGTCAGTGATATTAGTACCAGAACCAGTCAGTCAGTGATATTAGTATCAGAACCAGTCAGTCAGTCAGTGGTATTAGTATCAGAACCAGTCAGTCAGTCAGTGGTATTAGTATCAGAACCAGTCAGTCAGTCAGTGGTACTAGTATCAGAACCAGTCAGTCATTACTTGCATTCAATATTAATTTCAGTTCAATAAAGGTTTTCTGTGATACAATGAAGACTGTAGTTCAGATGGAGCCTGGCCATCTGTGGAGACAACAGCATACACAACAGTATCACCGGCATGCAAGTGCAGGTTAAAATGTCGATATTGTTAACTTAAACAGTTAAAAGTACATGACCCAGAATCGACCGCTGTGGGACACCTTTCTTAATATCCAGGAAACCTGATTTAACACCATCAGTAGATACACATTGAGTTCTATCTGTCAAGTATTTTTTTTAACCAGTTACATGCATCCTGGACTGGGCCAAATGAGGAAATCCTCTGAATTAGCAATGAGTGATCAACAGTATTGAAAGCCTTTGACCAGTCAATGAAGAGGGCAGCACAATGTTGCCTTTTATCCATACAGTGAACCACATCATTTATAACTAGGGATGCAGCAGAGATAGTGCTGTGACCAGGCCTAAAACCCGACTGATTTAGAATACATTCCAAAGATAAGAATTATCTTAGCTGAGAATTAATCAAGGACTCTAATATTTTAGCTAGGCAAGAAAGTTTAGAAATAGGGCGAGATTTCTTTAAGTTCACAAGGGTCACCACCTTTGTGAAGGGGTGAGTACATGGGCCGCCTCCCCGACCCTGGGGATGGTACCCGGATATAATCGTCAGGTTATATGGTTTAATGATTCAGCAAACAAGCATATCAGCCCCAGTGGATTTTGTTACGTCAATCTTAAGCAAGACATCACAGATACCGCAGTCAATTGTTGAAATGAAAACAAATATTCACTAGAAGTTAACCCGTCGAGTCAGATAGAGGCTAGCAAAGCGAAGAGCAGTCGATGGACAGGACCGGGGTCAATTACAGTTTTTTTTGTGACTGCTTACAATACTTGTTGTGGGAATTTGGCTCATTGTTTCAAAACTCTACACACACACACAAGCCAAATAAGACACAACAATTGGAGATAAACATCGCACTTCTATGTCAAAATGAAACTCTGCCATCAAAACCTAACAGTCTTTCTTCAAAATGGCAATTTTTGAAACAAAATGATACTCACACATGAATTACTCTTTCAAAGCAGCAACACACTGATGTACTTTTATATAAAACACTGTCTGTCTTTAGTACTTTCTATACCTTTTTAATGTTCTCATACAGGCTTCTGTGAAAGATTGTTCCAGAACAGTACATCTACTCACATTTCAATTAAACACACAAATAGAAAGGCTTCAGAAAGAAATACATAAGGCTTTTTTTTTGTTGCCATTGCAGGTTTTTACAACAACAACAAACAAAAAAAACACAAATAAAAGTAGAAACACAGTACAGTAATCAATACAATATGTTACTGTAAACTCACGGAAACAAAAATGATTACTGTAAAATTACAGTGCAATAGTAAACAAAGATAGTATGGTAAAGGCATTGTAAGGGATGGGGTGGATGGATTATGGATCCCGCCTTCTCTAAGGGTCTGGCCAACATCACCTCATCCACATCACAAGCAATGTCATCCCTGGCTAGGTAATGTGGAAAATATCGCCTTGCGTGTCGTAAACCCTGGACTGACCCCCACCTCAATGTCTCCGCATGCCTCTTCCATTGCTTGCAGAAGAGGCAGGCAGGCATGTGGTTGGCGGTCATACACTTTCCAACGCCAAGCCGAAAAATAATTCCTCAGACGGATTGAGAAATGGGGAGTAACGGGGGCAAGTATACAACTGTGACGTTATTGTGGTTGGTGAACCAGTCCCTGACCAGAGGAGCCCGGTGGAAACTAACATTATCCCGGATGACAACAAACCAGGCTGCTCTGGTCCGTCCTGTACAGCTGCATTATGTCGTGCTTCCAGAAGTATGATGATGTGTTGCAGTATTGTAGGGACCCAGGGTGCCATGGTGATGGAGAACTCCTTGCAGACTAATGGCGGCACACAAGGCAATATTTCCCCCCGCGCTGCCCAGAGACATTCACAATGGCTCTTTGTCCTGTAACATGTCGGCCCCGACGCCTGGTTTTAGATTGAATCCAGCTTCATCAATGAAAATGAACTCATGAGGCTGTGCAGCTGTATCAAAGTCCAGGACTCTCTGTAACAGAAAATACATACACACTGTACCTTGAATACGGTGTAACTCAAAACACAGGACTACAATGTCTACATTTACACACAACGATGGGGGTGGGGGGGTGGGGTTGGGTCAGACACATTCAGTCAAAACTACAAGCAGGTGCATCCACAGACAACCCCCCCCCCCCACCCCCCCACATACTGCTTTGTCTGAATGCATCTATGCAGTGCCAATAGGACACCATCTACTGCCATTACTGTATTACAGTATAGACCAGTGACACTACTGTATTACAGTATAGTACAGTGACACTTACTTGCACGGAGTCATAGCGAAGGTCTTTGACTCCAACGCTGTTCCTCTCAAATGGAACCCTGGACATCGAACTCTGTTCCTCTCAAATGGAACCCTGGACATCGAACACTGTTCCTCTCAAATGGAACCCTGGGCATCGAACACTGTTCCTCTCAAATGGAACCCTGGACATCGAACACTGTTCCTCTCAAATGGAACCCTGGACATCGAACTCTGTTCCTCTCAAATGGAACCCTGGACATCGAACACTGTTCCTCTCAAATGGAACCCTGGGCATCGAACACTGTTCCTCTCAAATGGAACCCTGGGCATCGAACACTGCTCCTCTCAAATGGAACCCTGGACATCGAACGCTGTTCCTCTCAAATGGAACCCTGGACATCGAACGCTGTTCCTCTCAAATGGAACCCTGGACATCGAACGCTGTTCCTCTCAAATGGAACCCTGGACATCGAACTCTGTTCCTCTCAAATGGAACCCTGGACATCGAACTCTGTTCCTCTCAAATGGAAACCTGGGCATCGAACACTGTTCCTCTCAAATGGAACCCTGGACATCGAACGCTGTTCCTCTCAAATGGAACCCTGGACATCGAACGCTGTTCCTCTCAAATGGAACCCTGGACATCGAACGCTGTTCCTCTCAAATGGAGCCCTGGACATCGAACTCTGTTCCTCTCAAATGGAACCCTGGACATCGAACGCTGTTCCTCTCAAATGGAACCCTGGGCATCGAACGCTGTTCCTCTCAAATGGAACCCTGGACATCGAACGCTGTTCCTCTCAAATGGAACCCTGGGCATCGAACGCTGTTCCTCTCAAATGGAACGCTGGACATCGAACGCTGTTCCTCTCAAATGGAACCCTGGACATCGAACTCTGTTCCTCTCAAATGGAACCCTGGATATCGAACGCTGTTCCTCTCAAATGGAACCCTGGGCATCGAACTCTGTTCCTCTCAAATAGAACCCTGGACATCGAACGCTGTTCCTCTCAAATGGAACCCTGGGCATCGAACTCTGCTCCTCTCAAATGGAACCCTGTACATCGAACGCTGTTCCTCTCAAATGGAACCCTGGACATCGAACGCTGTTCCTCTCAAATGGAACCCTGGGCATCGAACTCTGCTCCTCTCAAATGGAACCCTGGACATCGAACGCTGTTCCTCTCAAATGGAACCCTGGACATCGAACGCTGTTCCTCTCAAATGGAACCCTGGACATCGAACGCTGTTCCTCTCAAATGGAACCCTGGACATCGAACTCTGTTTCTCTCAAATGGAACCCTGGGCATCGAACTCTGTTCCTCTCAAATAGAACCCTGGACATCGAACTCTGTTCCTCTCAAATAGAATCGAACTCTGTTCCTCTCAAATGGAACCCTGGACATCGAACGCTGTTCCTCTCAAATGGAACCCTGGACATCGAACGCTGTTCCTCTCAAATAGAACCCTGGCCATCGAACGCTGTTCCTCTCAAATGGAATCGAACTCTGTTCCTCTCAAATGGAAACCTGGACATCGAACGCTGTTCCTCTCAAATAGAACCCTGGACATCGAACGCTGTTCCTCTCAAATAGAACCCTGGACATCAAACTCTGTTCCTCTCAAATGGAACCCTGGACATCGAAAGCTGTTCCTCTCAAATGGAACCCTGGACATCGAACGCTGTTCCTCTCAAATGGAACCCTGGGCATCGAACGCTGTTCCTCTCAAATTGAACCCTGGGCATCGAACTCTGTTCCTCTCAAATGGAACCCTGGGCATCGAACTCTGTTTCTCTCAAATGGAACCCTGGGCATCGAACTCTGTTCCTCTCAAATAGAACCCTGGACATCGAACTCTGTTCCTCTCAAATAGAATCGAACTCTGTTCCTCTCAAATGGAACCCTGGACATCGAACGCTGTTCCTCTCAAATGGAACCCTGGACATCGAACGCTGTTCCTCTCAAATAGAACCCTGGCCATCGAACGCTGTTCCTCTCAAATGGAATCGAACTCTGTTCCTCTCAAATGGAACCCTGGACATCGAACGCTGTTCCTCTCAAATAGAACCCTGGACATCGAACGCTGTTCCTCTCAAATAGAACCCTGGACATCAAACTCTGTTCCTCTCAAATGGAACCCTGGACATCGAAAGCTGTTCCTCTCAAATGGAACCCTGGACATCGAACGCTGTTCCTCTCAAATGGAACCCTGGGCATCGAACTCTGTTCCTCTCAAATGGAACCCTGGACATCGAAAGCTGTTCCTCTCAAATGGAACCCTGGGCATCGAACGCTGTTCCTCTCAAATTGAACCCTGGGCATCGAACTCTGTTCCTCTCAAATGGAACCCTGGACATCGAACTCTGTTCCTCTCAAATGGAACCCTGGACATCGAACTCTGTTCCTCTCAAATGGAACCCTGGACATCGAACGCTGTTCCTCTCAAATGGAACCCTGGACATCGAACGCTGTTCCTCTCAAATGGAGCCCTGGACATCGAACTCTGTTCCTCTCAAATGGAACCCTGGACATCGAACGCTGTTCCTCTCAAATGGAACCCTGGGCATCGAACGCTGTTCCTCTCAAATGGAACCCTGGACATCGAACGCTGTTCCTCTCAAATGGAACCCTGGGCATCGAACGCTGTTCCTCTCAAATGGAACGCTGGACATCGAACGCTGTTCCTCTCAAATGGAACCCTGGACATCGAACTCTGTTCCTCTCAAATGGAACCCTGGATATCGAACGCTGTTCCTCTCAAATGGAACCCTGGGCATCGAACTCTGTTCCTCTCAAATAGAACCCTGGACATCGAACGCTGTTCCTCTCAAATGGAACCCTGGGCATCGAACTCTGCTCCTCTCAAATGGAACCCTGGACATCGAACGCTGTTCCTCTCAAATGGAACCCTGGACATCGAACGCTGTTCCTCTCAAATGGAACCCTGGGCATCGAACTCTGCTCCTCTCAAATGGAACCCTGGACATCGAACGCTGTTCCTCTCAAATGGAACCCTGGACATCGAACGCTGTTCCTCTCAAATGGAACCCTGGACATCGAACGCTGTTCCTCTCAAATGGAACCCTGGGCATCGAACTCTGTTTCTCTCAAATGGAACCCTGGGCATCGAACTCTGTTCCTCTCAAATAGAACCCTGGACATCGAACTCTGTTCCTCTCAAATAGAATCGAACTCTGTTCCTCTCAAATGGAACCCTGGACATCGAACGCTGTTCCTCTCAAATGGAACCCTGGACATCGAACGCTGTTCCTCTCAAATAGAACCCTGGCCATCGAACGCTGTTCCTCTCAAATGGAATCGAACTCTGTTCCTCTCAAATGGAACCCTGGACATCGAACGCTGTTCCTCTCAAATAGAACCCTGGACATCGAACGCTGTTCCTCTCAAATAGAACCCTGGACATCAAACTCTGTTCCTCTCAAATGGAACCCTGGACATCGAAAGCTGTTCCTCTCAAATGGAACCCTGGACATCGAACGCTGTTCCTCTCAAATGGAACCCTGGGCATCGAACTCTGTTCCTCTCAAATGGAACCCTGGACATCGAAAGCTGTTCCTCTCAAATGGAACCCTGGGCATCGAACGCTGTTCCTCTCAAATTGAACCCTGGGCATCGAACTCTGTTCCTCTCAAATGGAACCCTGGACATCGAACTCTGTTCCTCTCAAATGGAACCCTGGACATCGAACTCTGTTCCTCTCAAATGGAACCCTGTACATCGAACTCTGTTCCTCTCAAATGGAACCCTGGGCATCGAACGCTGTTCCTCTCAAATGGAACCCTGGGCATCAAACGCTGTTCCTCTCAAATGGAACCCTGGACAGATGCTTCACCGTAAGTTGTTGTTGACGCCAAAATGCGGCAGTGTCGACGTACTGACACGGTTGATATTATGGAATGTTGTGTGATCTGCGATGATTTGCTCTGGTAGTTGATGTAGGCGTATGGTGGTGTTGTTTGCCAACACTAGGTTGACAACGGCCAGTTCCTGTTCATGGGTGAACAGACGTTGCCTTCCACCCTCAGGAGGTCGTCTGGCAGTTCTGTAGAAAATGCAAGAATATGATGTCATTGGTTAGGTTCTTTTTTACATACTGTACTGTCATACTGTACACAATAACATCAAAACTGTATTACATGTACTTCACAGTACTATACCTATTTGTTTGTTCACTGAGGAACATAGTCCTAATATTGTAGGACTACATTGTATTGTACTGTGATGCAGAATGATGTGCAACAATTACATAGGTACAGTCTAGTGTAGAAAGTTGAAGACCAGACCTGTTCTCCAGTCTAAATGTCCGTATTACAGTTTTCCACAATTGTTTACACACGTTTGCTGAATCTTTGGGCCATTTTCCCAAAATGGGAAAACCTTAAACACATAACCACAAACACAAAACGCTAAACTCTACAAATCTCTAGCAAAAGCAAACACTGCATTCAAAACTGTTTCATCTCTTTACAAAATGTTGTTTTTATGCATCAAAATGATACACACACTCGTCATATGACTAGATCTGTCTACCAACCAACAACACACTGATGTGATCAACACTATGACTAGATCTGTCTACCAACCAACAACACACTGATGTGATCAACACTATGACTAGATCTGTCTACCAACCAACAACACACTGATGTGCTCAACACTCAACACTATGACTAGATCTGTCTACCAACCAACACACTGATGTGCTCAACACTCAACACTATGACTAGATCTGTCTACCAACCAACACACTGATGTGATCAACACTATGACTAGATCTGTCTACCAACCAACAACACACTGATGTGATCAACACTATGACTAGATCTGTCTACCAACCAACAACACACTGATGTGCTCAACACTATGACTAGATCTGTCTACCAACCAACAACACACTGATGTGATCAACACTATGACTAGATCTGTCTACCAACCAACAACACACTGATGTGCTCAACACTCAACACTATGACTAGATCTGTCTACCAACCAACACACTGATGTGATCAACACTCAACACTATGACTAGATCTGTCTACCAACCAACAACACACTGATGTGATCAACACTATGACTAGATCTGTCTACCAACCAACACACTGATGTGATCAACACTATGACTAGATCTGTCTACCAACCAACACACTGATGTGCTCAACACTCAACACTATGACTAGATCTGTCTACCAACCAACACACTGATGTGCTCAACACTCAACACTCAACACTATGACTAGATCTGTCTACCAACCAACACACTGATGTGCTCAACACTCAACACTATGACTAGATCTGTCTACCAACCAACACACTGATGTGATCAACACTATGACTAGATCTGTCTACCAACCAACACACTGATGTGCTCAACACTCAACACTATGACTAGATCTGTCTACCAACCAACACACTGATGTGATCAACACTCAATACTATGACTAGATCTGTCTACCAACCAACACACTGATGTGCTCAACACTCAACACTATGACTAGATCTGTCTACCAACCAACACACTGATGTGATCAACACTCAACACTATGACTAGATCTGTCTACCAACCAACAACACACTGATGTGATCAACACTATGACTAGATCTGTCTACCAACCAACACACTGATGTGCTCAACACTATGACTAGATCTGTCTACCAACCAACACACTGATGTGATCAACACTATGACTAGATCTGTCTACCAACCAACACACTGATGTGCTCAACACTCAACACTATGACTAGATCTGTCTACCAACCAACACACTGATGTGATCAACACTATGACTAGATCTGTCTACCAACCAACACACTGATGTGCTCAACACTCAACACTATGACTAGATCTGTCTACCAACCAACACACTGATGTGATCAACACTCAATACTATGACTAGATCTGTCTACCAACCAACACACTGATGTGATCAACACTCAACACTATGACTAGATCTGTCTACCAACCAACACACTGATGTGCTCAACACTCAACACTATGACTAGATCTGTCTACCAACCAACAACACACTGATGTGATCAACACTATGACTAGATCTGTCTACCAACCAACACACTGATGTGATCAACACTATGACTAGATCTGTCTACCAACCAACACACTGATGTGATCAACACTATGACTAGATCTGTCTACCAACCAACACACTGATGTGATCAACACTAAACACTATGCCTAGATCTGTCTACCAACCAACAACACACTGATGTGCTCAACACTAAACACTGACTAGATCTGTCTACCAACCAACACACTGATGTGCTCAACACTATGACTAGATCTGTCTACCAACCAACACACTGATGTGATCAACACTATGACTAGATCTGTCTACCAACCAACACACTGATGTGATCAACACTATGACTAGATCTGTCTACCAACCAACACACTGATGTGATCAACACTATGACTAGATCTGTCTACCAACCAACAACACACTGATGTGATCAACACTAAACACTATGACTAGATCTGTCTACCAACCAACAACACACTGATGTGCTCAACACTCAACACTATGACTAGATCTGTCTACCAACCAACACACTGATGTGCTCAACACTCAACACTATGACTAGATCTGTCTACCAACCAACAACACACTGATGTGATCAACACTATGACTAGATCTGTCTACCAACCAACACACTGATGTGCTCAACACTCAACACTATGACTAGATCTGTCTACCAACCAACACACTGATGTGATCAACACTCAATACTATGACTAGATCTGTCTACCAACCAACACACTGATGTGCTCAACACTCAACACTATGACTAGATCTGTCTACCAACCAACACACTGATGTGATCAACACTCAACACTATGACTAGATCTGTCTACCAACCAACACACTGATGTGATCAACACTCAACACTATGACTAGATCTGTCTACCAACCAACAACACACTGATGTGATCAACACTATGACTAGATCTGTCTACCAACCAACACACTGATGTGATCAACACTATGACTAGATCTGTCTACCAACCAACACACTGATGTGATCAACACTAAACACTATGACTAGATCTGTCTACCAACCAACAACACACTGATGTGCTCAACACTAAACACTGACTAGATCTGTCTACCAACCAACACACTGATGTGCTCAACACTATGACTAGATCTGTCTACCAACCAACACACTGATGTGATCAACACTATGACTAGATCTGTCTACCAACCAACACACTGATGTGATCAACACTATGACTAGATCTGTCTACCAACTAACACACTGATGTGATCAACACTATGACTAGATCTGTCTACCAACCAACAACACACTGATGTGATCAACACTATGACTAGATCTGTCTACCAACCAACAACACACTGATGTGCTCAACACTCAACACTATGACTAGATCTGTCTACCAACCAACACACTGATGTGCTCAACACTCAACACTATGACTAGATCTGTCTACCAACCAACACACTGATGTGCTCAACACTATGACTAGATCTGTCTACCAACCAACACACTGATGTGCTCAACACTCAACACTATGACTAGATCTGTCTACCAACCAACACACTGATGTGCTCAACACTCAACACTCAACACTATGACTAGATCTGTCTACCAACCAACACACTGATGTGATCAACACTATGACTAGATCTGTCTACCAACCAACACACTGATGTGATCAACACTCAATACTATGACTAGATCTGTCTACCAACCAACACACTGATGTGCTCAACACTCAACACTATGACTAGATCTGTCTACCAACCAACACACTGATGTGATCAACACTCAACACTATGACTAGATCTGTCTACCAACCAACACACTGATGTGATCAACACTATGACTAGATCTGTCTACCAACCAACACACTGATGTGATCAACACTAAACACTATGACTAGATCTGTCTACCAACCAACAACACACTGATGTGCTCAACACTAAACACTGACTAGATCTGTCTACCAACCAACACACTGATGTGCTCAACACTATGACTAGATCTGTCTACCAACCAACACACTGATGTGATCAACACTATGACTAGATCTGTCTACCAACCAACACACTGATGTGATCAACACTATGACTAGATCTGTCTACCAACCAACACACTGATGTGATCAACACTATGACTAGATCTGTCTACCAACCAACAACACACTGATGTGATCAACACTAAACACTATGACTAGATCTGTCTACCAACCAACAACACACTGATGTGCTCAACACTCAACACTATGACTAGATCTGTCTACCAACCAACACACTGATGTGATCAACACTCAACACTATGACTAGATCTGTCTACCAACCAACAACACACTGATGTGATCAACACTATGACTAGATCTGTCTACCAACCAACACACTGATGTGCTCAACACTAAACACTATGACTAGATCTGTCTACCAACCAACAACACACTGATGTGATCAACACTATGACTAGATCTGTCTACCAACCAACACACTGATGTGCTCAACACTCAACACTATGACTAGATCTGTCTACCAACCAACACACTGATGTGCTCAACACTCAACACTATGACTAGATCTGTCTACCAACCAACACACTGATGTGCTCAACACTATGACTAGATCTGTCTACCAACCAACACACTGATGTGATCAACACTCAACACTATGACTAGATCTGTCTACCAACCAACACACTGATGTGATCAACACTCAACACTATGACTAGATCTGTCTACCAACCAACACACTGATGTGATCAACACTATGACTAGATCTGTCTACCAACCAACACACTGATGTGATCAACACTCAACACTATGACTAGATCTGTCTACCAACCAACACACTGATGTGATCAACACTCAACACTATGACTAGATCTGTCTACCAACCAACACACTGATGTGCTCAACACTCAACACTATGACTAGATCTGTCTACCAACCAACACACTGATGTGATCAACACTCAACACTATAATGAATATCCCATCTGTAGGTTTTTGCCTTTTGCATTTTCAGTGTTACACTGTAGCCGGTTGTAAAATATTATTACAGTAATGTATACCTACTCAAATATACATAAATAAACACACACAAATGCAATACAGTAACAAAGTGCAGTATTTTTGAACACTTGTGTTTTGTAAGACTTTCCAAACAAGACAGGAGAAAAACATTCAGCAAGATAAAGGGTATTCTGTACAAAAATAAAACATGAAAGTGACTCATTCTTTCAAAACTCTAAACACACAGAGACAAAAAGACATGCAAAATGTAAGAAAAGACATTAGGCTGCATCCTGCCTCATATTTTGGTCTGGCCCCAGCACCTCATCTACATCACAAGCCATGTTCTCTCTGGCTAAACAGCGGGGAAAAAATCTTCTGGAGTGATGGATCCTGTCACGCCCTGGCCTTAGTATTCTTTGTTTTCATTATTATTTTAGTTAGGTCAGGGTGTGACATGGGGAATGTTTGTGTTTTGTCTCGTCTTGGGTGGTTATATGGTAAAGGGGGTGTTGGGTTTAGTGTATGGGTTTGTGTTTAGTGTATGTTTCTAGGTATGTCTATGGTTGCCTGAGTGGTTCTCAATCAGAGACAGATGTCTTTCATTTGTCTCTGATTGGGAGCCATATTTAAGGCAGCCATGGGCATCATGTGTTGGTGGGTAATTGTCTATGTCATTGTGTAGTGGTCAGTGTCAGCACCATTTTGTTTATATAGCTTCACGGTCGTCAGTTTGTTGTTTTTGTTTCGTTCGTTGCTCTTCTCAAATAAAAAAGAGAATGTATTTCTCACACGCTGCGTTTTGGTCCTCTCTTCAAAGTCAAGACGATCGTGACAGAATTACCCACCAAACCAGGACCAAGCAGCGTGAAAGGAGGGAACAGCGCTTAGTGGAGGAATGGACCCGGGAAAAGGATGAGTGGAGAACAACCTGGGAAGAGATAGACAGGTGGGCGTGCGATCCAGAGAAAGTGCCGGAGCCTGCCTGGGATTCGCTGGAGCAGTGCGAGGAGGGTTACAGGATTATGGAGTTGGAGAAAGGAGCACGAAGGCGCGGTAGGAAGCCCTCGAGGAAACGCCAAAAATTTCTTGGGGAGGGGCTCATGGGGAGTGTGGCGAGTCCAGATAGGAGATCTGCGTCAACTTCCCGTGCTACCCGTGAGGACCCTAAGAAAGAACCTGAGCCAGTCGGGCTGATATTGGAGGTGAGCAATGGGAATGATACAGAGACTGTTAAGGATTTATTGGGGAGGTTGGAGGAGAGTGAAATGAGGGAGCTGCTGTGTTGGTGCGTGAGGCACAAAATCCACCCGACAGAGCGTGTGCGGGAAGTGATGTTACCTGAGTCAGCTCTCCATGCTCGTCCTGAGGTGCGTGCTAACCGTCTGGGAATGACAGTCCCACGAACCAGGCCTCCTGTACGCCTTCCTAGTCCTGTACCTCCTGTAGCAGCCCCACGTACTAACTCTCCTGTGGCAGCCCCTCGTACCAGTCCTCCAGTTCCGGCACCACGCACCAAGCCTCCTGTGCGTCTCCAGAGTCCAGTACGTCCTGTTCCTCCTCCCCGCACTAGCCCTGAGATGCGTGTCCCCAGCCCGATACCACCAGTTCCGGCACCACGCACTAGGCCTAATGTGCGTCTCCAGAGTCCAGTACGTCCTGTTCCTCCTCCCCGCACTAGCCCTGAGATGCGTGTCCCCAGCCCGGTACCACCAGTTCCGGCACCACGCACTAGGCCTAATGTGCGTCTCCAGGGTCCAGTATGCCCTGTTCCTTCTCCCCGCACTAGCCCTGAGATGCGTGTCCCCAGCCCGGTACCACCAGTTCCGGCACCACGCACTAGGCCTAATGTGCGTCTCAGCCGGCCAGAGTCTGCCGTCTGCCCTGCGGCGCCTGAACTGCCCGTCTGCCCAACGGCGCCTGAACTGCCCGTCTGCCCAACAGCGCCTGAACTGCCCGTCTGCCCAACGCCGTCTGACCTGTCTGTCTGCCAAGCGCCGCATGAACTGCCCGTCTGTACTGAGCCTTCAAAGCCGCCCGTCTGTACTGAGCCTGCAAAGCCGCCCGTCTGCCATGAGCCTTCAGAGCTGTCCGCCAGACAGGACCAGCCAGAGCCTTCCGCCAGACAGGATCTGCCAGAGCCGCCAATCAACCAGGATCTGCCAGAGCCTCCAATCAGCCAGGATCTGCCAGAGCCGCCAGCCAGCCATGAGCAGCCAGAGTCGCCAGCCAGCCATGAGCAGCCAGAGTCGCCAGCCAGCCATGAGCAGCCAGAGTCGCCAGCCAGCCATGAGCAGCCAGAGTCGCCAGCCAGCCATGAGCAGCCAGAGTCGCCAGCCAGCCATGAGCAGCCAGAGTCGCCAGCCAGCCATGAGCAGCCAGAACCGCCAGCCAGCCAGGATCTTCCAGAGCCGCCAGTCAGCCAGGATCTACCAGAGACATCAAAGCTGGTATTGTCAGTGGTGGAGTGGGGGCCACGTCCCGCACCCGAGCCGCCGCCATGATGGGGCCCACCCCGGACCCTCCCCTTTCTATGTCAGGTTTTGCGGCCGGAGTCCGCACCTTTGGGGGGGGGTACTGTCACGCCCTGGCCTTAGTATTCTTTGTTTTCATTATTATTTTAGTTAGGTCAGGGTGTGACATGGGGAATGTTTGTGTTTTGTCTCGTCTTGGGTGGTTATATGGTAAAGGGGGTGTTGGGTTTAGTGTATGGGTTTGTGTTTAGTGTATGTTTCTAGGTATGTCTATGGTTGCCTGAGTGGTTCTCAATCAGAGACAGATGTCTTTCATTTGTCTCTGATTGGGAGCCATATTTAAGGCAGCCATGGGCATCATGTGTTGGTGGGTAATTGTCTATGTTCTATGTTGCATGTGTGCACTTAGTTCAGGTTTAGCTTCACGATCGTTTGTTTTGTTCATTTTGTAAGTGTTTGTTTTTTCCTTCATTAAAAGAAGATGTATTTTTCACGCGCTGCGCCTTGGTCCTCTCTCTCTTATCAAGACGATCGTGACAGATCCAGCCCCCGAAAGCCCCCACATCAACTTCACCACATGCATCCTCCGTTGCCTGGAGAAGAGACAGGCGTGTGAGGGGATGGCGGTCATACACCTTCCATCGCCATGCTGAAAAAAACTCTTCAATTGGGTTTAGGAATGGGGAATATGGTGGGAGGTATAGAACAATAAATTGTGGGTGGTCAATGAACCAGTTACGGACCAGAGCAGCCCGGTGGAAACTCACGTTGTCCCAGATGACAACATACCTGGGCTGCTCTGGTCCCACCCCTTTGCTCGGCTGTAATAAGGATGCCTTGTAGTGTCCAGGAATGTGATGAGAAGGGAGGTGTTGTAGGGACCAAGGTTGGCATGGTGATGGAGGACGCCTTGCTGGCTAACGCCTGCACACATGGTGATATTCCCTCCACGCTGTCCAGGGACATTCACAATGAGACAGTGGCCAATAATGTTCCGTCCCCTTCTTCTGGCTAGGTTGAAGCCAGCCTCATCAACGTAAATATAAACGTGCTGACTTGCAGCGGCATCCAGCTCAAAGACTCTCTGAAACAGACAAGACAATATGACATAGACCCAGAGCAGTCAATATGGTGAGGCACAATACACTGGATTACAGTACTGTAATGTGTCTATACAGTGCTGATATGATAGTAAATTCACAGTCTAGTATTTACTTGCACATAGTCATAGTGCTGTTCTTTAACTCTCTCTGAGTTTCGCTCAAATGGCGCCCTGTAGACCTGTTTCATCT
This sequence comes from Salvelinus namaycush, assembly GCF_016432855.1. Taxonomy (NCBI): domain Eukaryota; kingdom Metazoa; phylum Chordata; class Actinopteri; order Salmoniformes; family Salmonidae; genus Salvelinus; species Salvelinus namaycush. The sequence goes on from NC_052321.1 coordinate 4,721,837, forward strand.
GGATTCGGTTGTGCTGTAAATCACGGTCCAATGTAGACAAGCCCACCTGGTGAATGTTATTGAATATTGTGTTGTCTGCAATTATGTGGTTCTGGGTTTCTCGTAGTCTAATGGTATTGTTTGCCACCACCATGTTCACAATAGAGGTCTCCTGTTCTGGTGTGAACAGGCGGTGTCTTCCACCATGGCCTGGCCGTCTCCTGTTCTGGTGTGAACAGCCGGTGTCTTCCACCATGGCCTGGCCGTCTCCTGTTCTGGTGTGAACAGGAGGTGTCTTCCACCATGGCCTGGCCGTCTCTCAGTTCTGGTGTGAACAGGCGGTGTCTTCCACCATGGCCTGGCCGTCTCCTGTTCTGGTGTGAACAGGCGGTGTCTTCCACCATGGCCTGGAGGTCTCCTGTTCTGGTGTGAACAGACGGTATCTTCCACCATGGCCTGGCCGTCTCCTGTTCTGGTGTGAACAGGCGGTGTCTTCCACCATGGCCTGGCCGTCTCCTGTTCTGGTGTGAACAGCCGGTGTCTTCCACCATGGCCTGGCCGTCTCCTGTTCTGGTGTGAACAGCCGGTGTCTTCCACCATGGCCTGGAGGTCTCCTGTTCTGGTGTGAACAGGCGGTGTCTTCCACCATGGCCTGTCCGTCTCCTGTTCTGGTGTGAACAGCCGGTGTCTTCCACCATGGCCTGGCCGTCTCCTGTTCTGGTGTGAACAGGCGGTGTCTTCCACCATGGCCTGACCGTCTCTCAGTTCTGCAGAAGATCCACAAATATGAATGGTTACAGTAAGCTAAAATAATCAATTTTCTTTCAATATGAAATGACATCCCTGTAACATTGGCCAACAATCACTGAGTAACATAGGCCTGCTGATATGTCGGACTGCAGCATACTACAGTATACATACATAAAGAGCGTCGTGTAGATGGTATGTAACTTACCGGTTGTCATTTCTGAATGATGGTAGATGCAACCGTGTAGCGGCTCAGGTTGGGCTGAACTCTCTGCCCAGCCTCCCTCATACACAACCCACGGTTGAGCACATGGTCAACCAATGTGGTCCTGATCTCGTCTGAGACAACTGTCCTTCCTCATCCTCATCCTCCTCTTCCTCTCACTCCTTCACCTCTAGCCCTTCACCATTGACTTCCATTTTCCTCTAAAACAGGAGAGCTCATCTGTGGCCTTTTATAAGGCTGAAGCTCTGATTTCTAAGTGAACAATTCAGCAACTAGTGTTTACACCTGTGAGGAGTGGGTGTTGCCAATTTCAAGTATGTTTTGCATTTTGAATAGAAGTGTTTTCCCAATGATTGCAAGAGACTGTCTAATGTTAGAAACAGTATGTAATTGCAATCAAAGTGCAAAGCAGTAAAATGTGTTTGTATTTTTTAGTGCCTTTGTTTAAAGCGTGGTTACAAAACATAAGGTTTTGATGCAGTCACTTTTCAGTGTGTAAAGAAATTGGCAAAAACTGTAAACCACAGTATCTCTCAAATAAAAAGCTTGCAGAGATAACGTGATGATTAAAAGCATCACTTATCCCATTCTTCTCAGATATGATGCCAGTCAGACAGAAGTTGCTTCAGGCAGGGAAGGAGAAGAATTTGTATACTTCAGTGCGTTTACTTTGTAGAATCACCAGCAGAGTCAGAGATAGAGCTTATAAAATAGCTTGATTTAGCTTTCTTATTCAACCTTTATTTAACTAGGCAAGTCAGTTAAGAACAAATTCTTATTTACAATGACAGCCTATTGGGGAACAGTGGGTTAACTGCCTTGTTCAGGGGCAGAACAACATATTTTTTACCTTGTCAGCTCGGGGACCCGATCTAGCAACCTTCACAGTTACAAGTCCAACGCTCTAACCACTAGGCTACCTGCCGATAGTACATCTGTTTTGTCAATTGTTCTGAAAGATTGACAGTCCCACTACAGAGTCAGTTTTCTGTGCTTTGGCCTTGGCCTGATTTCTCTTCTGAATGAAGCTCAGATCAGAATAAAACATTAGTTTTGGAGTTACAGCTGTGTAAGAAATGAAGACAGTCAGTCTGCAGTGTTACATTGCTGGTTCTATGTAGCCTATTACAAGTAAGTATCATGAACTCAGAGTCAGAATGATTAATTTAAATATTTACACATCAACATGTTCGCCAGTCTAATTGCCAGGCTAATTGGTTTACATAAGACCACTTTGGAAGGAATTTAAAAGGCAATTTAGTCCCCCAAAAAGTAGTCATAACATGAAATAGCAAGAAGGGCCCAAGATCCTGACTGAAAGGTAATTTTCACTGTTAGGCTGTACAAGACAAGACAGTGGAAGTCTCAGGGATCCATCCGGAAGGAACGCTGTGATAAGAGGAATGGTGACTGGAACATTGCTGTACAGGAAGTTACGCATCTGATGTTGTGTAACATAATATTGTTTCAACTTAATGGTGCACTCTTTAGTCCTAATGTAATCATAACAGTAGCCATGCCACAAGATGCTGAAGAATGAGGTTGGAGAAATGTTGACCTCTCTCAAATGAGGGGTGGGGTAATAGGGGGGTGGGGTGATAGTGCTGAACATGTGCACCAACTTGTCTTCGGAAGTTACCCAGCAGGATGTAGAAAGGGGAGAACTGAGAGGCTCTACAGGAAACGTATTGAGTTGTCCAGCATTCAATCGTATTGAGTTGTCCAGTCATTTTTAGGCTTTGTCAGTGCTGTTCTGATGCTGCAATGCCAATCGGCATGAGGGACAGAAAACATGGGTGGATGTTTCAGTAACTGTCAAATTTCCCCCAAATAATACAATGTTATTGTTCAACAATGCAACGTTATTGTCCAGAGAAGGCACATTTACTGTAGATGAATGTTTCTCTACATGGACAACAAGTTATTTGACTCCAATCCATCTCAATCTCCATGCTATTTAGGTAGTAAACATTCTGTCCTGAACGAGAGCATAGGGGTGAGAGGAGGCTGAGAGGGGCGTAAGGCGAGCCGTTCCAGAATGAGACCAAGAGGAGCACCCACAGCAGTACTCCATCTAGAAGTAGGCAATCTTGTTCTGTGGAGACGTGTGGCAGTACTCCATCTAGAGGTAGGCCATCTTATTCTGTGGAGACGTGTGACAGTACTCCATCTAGAAGTAGGTCATCTTGTTCTGTGGAGACGTGTGACAGTACTCCATCTAGAAGTAGGTCATCTTGTTCTGTGGAGACGTGTGACAGTACTCCATCTAGAGGTAGGCCATCTTATTCTGTGGAGACGTGTGGCAGTACTCCATCTAGAAGTAGGGCCATCTTGTTCAACTGAGACGTGTGACAGTACTCCATCTAGAAGTAGGTCATCTTGTTCTGTGGAGACGTGTGACAGTACTCCATCTAGAAGTAGGCCATCTTGTTCTGTGGAGACGTGTGACAGTACTCCATCTAGAAGTAGGTCATCTTGTTCTGTGGAGACGTGTGACAGTACTCCATCTAGAAGTAGGTCATCTTGTTCTGTGGAGACGTGTGACAGTACTCCATCTAGAAGTAGGCCATCTTGTTCTGTGGAGACGTGTGACAGTACTCCATCTAGAAGTAGGCCGTCTTGTTCTGTGGAGACGTGTGACAGTACTCCATCTAGAAGTAGGTCATCTTGTTCTGTGGAGACGTGTGACAGTACTCCATCTAGAAGTAGGGCCATCTTGTTCAACTGAGACGTGTGACAGTACTCCTTCTAGAAGTAGGCCATCTTGTTCTGTGGAGACGTGTGACAGTACTCCATCTAGAGGTAGGCCATCATACTCTGTGGAGACGTGTGACAGTACTCCATCTAGAAGTAGGTCATCTTGTTCTGTGGAGACGTGTGACAGTACTCCATCTAGAGGTAGGCCATCTTGTTCTGTGGAGACGTGTGACAGTACTCCATCTAGAAGTAGGCCATCATATACTGTGGAGACGTGTGACAGTACACCATCTAGAAGTAGGTCATCTTGTTCTGTGGAGACGTGTGACAGTACTCCATCTAGAGGTAGGCCATCATACTCTGTGGAGACGTGTGACAGTACTCCATCTAGAGGTAGGCCATCATATTCTGTGGAGACGTGTGACAGTACTCCATCTAGAGGTAGGCCATCATACTCTGTGGAGACGTGTGACAGTACTCCATCTAGAGGTAGGCCATCATATTCTGTGGAGACGTATGACAGTACTCCATCTAGAAGTAGGCCATCTTATTCTGTGGAGACGTGTGACTACTCCATCTAGAAGTAGGCCGTCTTGTTCTGTGGAGACGTGTGACAGTACTCCATCTAGAAGTAGGCCGTCTTATTCTGTGGAGACGTGTGACAGTACTCCATCTAGAGGTAGGCCATCATATTCTGTGGAGACGTGTGACAGTACTCCATCTAGAAGTAGGGCCATCTTGTTCAACTGAGACGTGTGACAGTACTCCATCTAGAAGTAGGTCATCTTGTTCTGTGGAGACGTGTGACAGTACTCCATCTAGAAGTAGGCCATCTTATTCTGTGGAGACATGTGACAGTACTCCATCTTGAAGTAGGCCATCTTGTTCTGTGGAGACGTGTGACAGTACTCCATCTAGAAGTAGGGCCATCTTGTTCAACTGAGACGTGTGGCAGTACTCCATCTAGAAGTAGGCCATCTTGTTCTGTGGAGACGTGTGACAGTACTCCATCTAGAGGTAGGCCATCATATTCTGTGGAGACGTGTGACAGTACTCCATCTAGAAGTAGGTCATCTTGTTCTGTGGAGACGTGTGACAGTACTCCATCTAGAAGTAGGCCATCTTATTCTGTGGAGACGTGTGACAGTACTCCATCTAGAAGTAGGCCATCTTATTCTGTGGAGACGTGTGACAGTACTCCATCTAGAAGTAGGCCATCTTATTCTGTGGAGACGTGTGACAGTACTCCATCTAGAAGTAGGCCGTCTTGTTCTGTGGAGACGTGTGACAGTACTCCATCTAGAGGTAGGCCATCATATTCTGTGGAGACGTGTGACAGTACTCCATCTAGAGGTAGGTCATCTTGTTCAACTGAGACGTGTGGCAGTACTCCATCTAGAAGTAGGCCATCATACACTGTGGAGACGTGTGACAGTACTCCATCTAGAGGTAGGCAATCATACACTGTGGAGACGTGTGACAGTACTCCATCTAGAGGTAGGCCATCTTGTTCTGTGGAGACGTGTGACAGTACTCCATCTAGAAGTAGGCCATCTTGTTCTGTGGAGACGTGTGACAGTACTCCATCTAGAAGTAGGCCATCTTGTTCTGTGGAGACGTGTGACAGTACTCCATCTAGAAGTAGGCCATCTTGTTCTGTGGAGACGTGTGACAGTACTCCATCTAGAAGTAGGGCCATCTTGTTCAACTGAGACGTGTGGCAGTACTCCATCTAGAAGTAGGCCATCTTGTTCTGTGGAGACGTGTGACAGTACTCCATCTAGAGGTAGGCCATCTTATTCTGTGGAGACGTGTGACAATACTCCATCTAGAAGTAGGCCATCTTGTTCTGTGGAGACGTGTGACAGTACTCCATCTAGAAGTAGGTCATCTTGTTCTGTGGAGACGTGTGACAGTACTCCATCTAGAAGTAGGCCGTCTTGTTCCTTGGAGACGTGTGGCAGTACTCCATCTAGAGGTAGGCCATTTTATTCTGTGGAGACGTGTGACAGTACTCCATCTAGAAGTAGGCCATCTTGTTCTGTGGAGACGTGTGGCAGTACTCCTTCTAGAGGTAGGCCATCATATTCTGTGGAGACGTGTGACAGTACTCCATCTAGAAGTAGGCCGTCTTGTTCTGTGGAGACGTGTGACAGTACTCCATCTAGAGGTAGGCCATCTTATTCTGTGGAGACGTGTGACAGTACTCCATCTAGAAGTAGGCCGTCTTGTTCTGTGGAGACGTGTGACAGTACTCCATCTAGAGGTAGGCCATCATATTCTGTGGAGACGTGTGACAGTACTCCATCTAGAAGTAGGCCATCTTGTTCTGTGGAGACGTGTGGCAGTACTCCATCTAGAGGTAGGCCATCTTATTCTGTGGAGACGTGTGACAGTACTCCATCTAGAAGTAGGCCATCTTGTTCTGTGGAGACGTGTGGCAGTACTCCTTCTAGAGGTAGGCCATCATATTCTGTGGAGACGTGTGACAGTACTCCATCTAGAAGTAGGCCATCTTGTTCTGTGGAGACGTGTGACAGTACTCCATCTAGAAGTAGGGCCATCTTGTTCAACTGAGACATGTGGCAGTACTCCTTCTAGAAGCTGTTCTGATGCTGCAATGCCAATCGGCATGAGGGACAGAAAACATGGGTGGATGTTTCAGTAACTGTCAAATTTCCCCCAAATAATACAATGTTATTGTTCAACAATGCAACGTTATTGTCCAGAGAAGGCACATTTACTGTAGATGAATGTTTCTCTACATGGACAACAAGTTATTTGACTCCAATCCATCTCAATCTCCATGCTATTTAGGTAGTAAACATTCTGTCCTGAACGAGAGCATAGGGGTGAGAGGAGGCTGAGAGGGGCGTAAGGCGAGCCGTTCCAGAATGAGACCAAGAGGAGCACCCACAGCAGTACTCCATCTAGAAGTAGGCAATCCTGTTCTGTGGAGACGTGTGGCAGTACTCCATCTAGAAGTAGGCCATCTTGTTCTGTGGAGACGTGTGGCAGTACTCCTTCTAGAGGTAGGCCATCATATTCTGTGGAGACGTGTGACAGTACTCCATCTAGAAGTAGGCCATCTTGTTCTGTGGAGACGTGTGACAGTACTCCATCTAGAAGTAGGGCCATCTTGTTCAACTGAGACGTGTGGCAGTACTCCTTCTAGAAGTAGGCCATCTTGTTCTGTGGAGACGTGTGACAGTACTCCATCTAGAGGTAGGCCATCTTAATCTGTGGAGACGTGTGACAGTACTCCATCTAGAAGTAGGCCATCTTGTTCTGTGGAGACGTGTGACAGTACTCCATCTAGAAGTAGGTCATCTTGTTCTGTGGAGACGTGTGACAGTACTCCATCTAGAAGTAGGCCATCTTATTCTGTGGAGACGTGTGACAGTACTCCATCTAGAAGTAGGCCGTCTTGTTCTGTGGAGACGTGTGACAGTACTCCATCTAGAGGTAGGCCATCATATTCTGTGGAGACGTGTGACAGTACTCCATCTAGAAGTAGGCCATCATATTCTGTGGAGACGTGTGACAGTACTCCATCTAGAAGTAGGTCATCTTGTTCTGTGGAGACGTGTGACAGTACTCCATCTAGAAGTAGGCCATCTTATTCTGTGGAGACGTGTGACAGTACTCCATCTAGAAGTAGGCCGTCTTGTTCTGTGGAGACGTGTGACAGTACTCCATCTAGAGGTAGGCCATCATATTCTGTGGAGACGTGTGACAGTACTCCATCTAGAAGTAGGCCATCATATTCTGTGGAGACGTGTGACAGTACTCCATCTAGAGGTAGGCCATCATATTCTGTGGAGACGTGTGGCAGTACTCCTTCTAGAGGTAGGCCATCATATTCTGTGGAGACGTGTGACAGTACTCCATCTAGAGGTAGGCCATCTTGTTCTGTGGAGACGTGTCATCTATGGAACCTGATCTCTTGCTCCATCGCTTCACAGGCTTGTGGCTGTCCTATGAGTTTGAAAGTGTCATGCTCACGCTAAGCTTTTTATTGTTCATTGAAATGTAAAAAAAAAAAAAAAAAAGATGTTACTGTATGGACCATCATTAGGGCAGTGGTTAACTGTCTACCCCCACTGATGTTCTCCACAGGCGGCCGGGTCTGAGGGGGAAGAGGAGGGGTAGATGGGGAAGCGGAGGAGTTTAAAGAAACATGGACACCACATGGATACTACTGGTAGCTTCAACCTGTGGGGCAAGAGAGAATACGATCGCCGCAGTGGAACGTGAGTGCTTATCAATCATGTGTAATCATTGTCTACCACATGGTAAATGAAAAGTTGTTTTCCTGTCCTTCGGAGGCATCTCCCCTAAAGAGCAGACTGGAACTGGGGCTATGTTCAAGACCCTGTGGCCACGGGGTGAGTTTAGTACCACATGGAAATAAGTTACAATAGTAAAAATATGTTTTAAAATTAAAATTTGTATTATTTTTCATTGTAAATCCTAGCGATTTGATGGATGGTTTACCATGGTTACTGTCTCCTCTGTAGGTATGTAGGGATGGTTTAGCATGGTTACTGTCTCCTCTGTAGGTATGTAGGGATGGTTTACCATGGTTACTGTCGCTGTAGTGATGTAGGGATGGTTTACCATGGTTACTGTCTCTGTAGTGATGTAGGGATGGTTTAACATGGTTACTGTCTCCTCTGTAGCGATGTAGGGATGGCTTACCATGGTTACTGTCTCCTCTGTAGTGATGTAGGGATGGTTTACCATGGTTACTGTCTACTCTGTAGTGATGTAGGGATGGTTTACCATGGTTACTGTCTCTGTAGTGATGTAGGAATGGTTTAGCATGGTTACTGTCTCCTCTGAAGTGACGTAGGGATGGTTTACCATGGTTACTGTCGCTGTAGTGATGTAGGGATGGTTTACCATGGTTACTGTCTCCTCTGTAGTGATGTAGGGATGGTTTACCATGGTTACTGTCTCCTCTGTAGTGATGTAGGGATGGTTTACCATGGTTACTGTCGCTGTAGTGATGTAGGGATGGTTTACCATGGTTACTGTCTCCTCTGTAGTGATGTAGGGATGGTTTACCATGGTTACTGTCTCCTCTGTAGTGATGGTTTACCATGGTTACTGTCTCCGAAGTGATGTAGGGATGGTTTACCATGGTTACTGTCTCTGTAGTGATGTAGGGATGGTTTACCATGGTTACTGTCTCCTCTGTAGTTATGTAGGGATGGTTTAGCATGGTTACTGTCTCTGTAGTGATGTAGGGATGGTTTACCATGGTTACTGTCTCTGTAGTGATGTAGGGATGGTTTAGCATGGTTACTGTCTCCTCTGTAGCGATGTAGGGATGGCTTACCATGGTTACTGTCTACTCTGTAGTGATGTAGGGATGGTTTACCATGGTTACTGTCTCTGTAGTGATGTAGGAATGGTTTAGCATGGTTACTGTCTCCTCTGAAGTGACGTAGGGATGGTTTACCATGGTTACTGTCTCCGTAGTGATGTAGGGATGGACGTGATGCTTGATGCAGGAGGCATTCAGCCTGAGGGCGGCCAACAGCCAATGTATATGGAGAATCAGTCATCACACACACACACACACACACACACACACACACACACACACACACACACACACACACACACACACACACACACACACACACACACACACACACACACACACACACACAGGAGATAGATGGGGGGGACTGGTAATTACACGTACAAAACACAACTCAACAACTTCTGGAGGTAATAACATTGATTCATTCTGGGACGATGGACAGCACAACAGGTGTATAATTATATTGTTAGTAGTGTATTATACGGTATATCTCTCCCATTCATCACAGACCATCAGAGGTGGAGAGGGGAGGTGGTGGTCCAGGTTGCCATGGAGATGTCTCTGGACGAGTGGAAGGCCCTGCAGGAACTGAGTCGCCACATGACGGAGTTTAACCTCCGCAAGCTCGCCCCAGTCGGGACGAGGCAGGGGGGATAGAGGGGGGACAATTAGAACGGAGAAGAATCAGAGGTTAGGTATCCTCTCTTTTCGACAAGATGCTGGAAACCAGTTACACATTAGAGGAGATGTTTTTTTTATATTAGTTTATACAGAGCAGAGCGTGAAAATGGCTAGCAACGTTGTACGTCAGTCGATTTTTACATCAGTCGATGTCTCAAAGTACTGTACAGAAACCCAGCCTAAAACCCCAAACAGCAAGCAATGCAGATGTAGAAGCACGGTGGCTAGGAAAAACTCCCTAGAAAGGCCAAAACCTAGGAAGAAACCTAGAGAGGAACCAGGCTATGAGGGGTGGCCAGTCCTCTTCTGGCTGTGCCGGGTGGAGATTATAACAGAACATGGCCAAGATGTTCAAATGTTCATAGATGACAAGCAGGGTCAGATGATAATAATCACAGTGGTTGTAGAGGGTGCAACAGGTCAGCACCTCATGAGAAAATGTCAGTTGGCTTTTCATAGCCGATCATTCAGAGTTAGAGACAGTAGGTGCGGTATAGAGAGAGTCCAAAAAAGCAGGTCCGGGACAAGGAGCACGTCCAGTGAAGAGGTCAGGGTTCCATAGCCCAGGCAGAACAGTAGAAACTGGAGCAGCAGTGTGACCAGGTGGACTGGGGACAGCAAGGAGTCATCAGGCCAGGTAGTCCGAAGGCATGGTTCTAGGGCTCAGGTCCTCTGAAAGAAGAGAAAGAGAAGGAGAAAGAGAAAAAAAGAGAGAATTAGAGGGAGCATACTTAAATTCACACAGGACACCGGATAAGATAGGAGAAATACTCCAGATATAACAGACTGACGCTAGCCCCCCGACACATAAACTACTGCAGCATAAATACTGGAGGCTGAGACAGGAGGGGTCGGGAGACGCTGTGGCCGTGTCCGACCAAACCCCCGGACAGGGCCAAACAGGCAGGATATAACCCCACCCACTTTGCCAAAGCACAGCCCCCACACCACTAGAGGGATATCTTCAACCACCAACCTACTATCCTGAGACAAGGCTGAGTATAGCCCACGAAGATCTCCCCCACGGCACGAACCCGAGGGGGGCGCCAACCCGGACAGGAAGTGACTCAACCCACTCAAGTGATGCACCCCTCCTAGGGACAGCATGGAAGAGTACCAGTAAGCCAGTGACTCAGCCCCTGTAATAGGGTTAGAGACAGAGAATCCCAGTGGAGAGAGGTGAACCGGCCAGGCAGAGACAGCAACGGTTCGTTGCTCCAGAGCCTTTCCGTTCACCTTCACACTCCTGGGCCAGACTACACTCAATCATATGACCCACTGAGGAGATGAGTCTTCAGTAAAGACTTAACGGTTGAGACCGAGTCTGCGTCTCTCACATGGTAGTCAGACCATTCCATTAAAATGGAGCTCTGTTGGAGAAAGCCCTGCCTCCAGCTGTTTGCTTAGAAATTCTAGGGACAATTAGGAGGCCTGCGTCTTGTGACCGTAGCGTACGTGTAGGTATGTACGGCAGGACCAAATTGGAAAGATAGGTAGGAGCAAGCCCATGTAATGCTTTGTAGGTTAGCAGTTAAACCTTGAAATCAGCACTAGCCTTAACAGGAAGCCAGTGTAGGGAGGCTAGCACTGGAGAAATATCAAATTGTTTGGCTCTAGTCAAGATTCTAGCAGCCGTGTTTAGCACTAACAGAAGTTTATCTAGTGCTTTATCCGGGTAGCCGGAAAGTAGAGCATTGCAGTAGTCTAATCTAGAAGTGACAAAAGCATGGATACATTTTTCTGCATCAATTTTGGACAGGAAGTTTCAGATTTTTGCAATGTTACGAAGATAGAAAAAAGCTGTCCTTGAAATATTCTTGATATGTTCATAAAAAGAGAGATCAGGGTCCAGAGTAACGCCGAGGTCCTTCACAGTTTTATTTGAGATGACTGTACCACCATCAAGATTAATTGTCAGATCCAACAGAAGATCTCTTTGTTTCTTGGGACGTAGAACAAGCATCTCTGTTTTCCCCGAGTTCAAAGTAAAATTTTCATTGAGGATATCTTTATTTTGCCCCGTTCATATTTCCCTCGATCCTGACTAGTCTCCCAGTCCCTGCATTTGAAAAACTTCCCTATGGGACTCTCAATCACGGCCGGATGTGATACAGCCTGGATGTTCAATTAGGGGTGAGGGGTGTCCATATGTATGCTGAGTAGTGTACATTCAGTTGTTTTTAGTGTAGCATGGGACATCGCCACGCTTCTAAATGTTATCATCTGGTCCCATGTGGTATTTTATTTAAAGGTTGCTGTATGCCATGTGCTCTGAGCAGATATTTAGTGTATGATAATCATGAATGAGATCAGGCCCCCTTAGGATCATCCTGTATGTAAGACTGATTACTATCTGATAGTATGTTTCAGCAAAACAAGTACACAAATATTTACAGAGTACAAATGAATTGTTTTCAGTAAATCAAACTACTTATTTCCAGCTCATTGAAAAAAGACAACTGACTAAAAGCTTCCCAGGAGAATGAAAGAAAGCTGGGGCATGTGAAAAAACATGCAGAATGCAGATTGAAAAGAGAATGTACAACATGGACAAACCATCTATTGATCAATAGGGTGGCATCGTAGAAGTTATTCTATGTACTACATTTCTAGCTGCAATATTCTGAAAGATGCTCGTAGAAGAGCATACCCCCATAGAGTAGACATTGTGCTTGTTCAAGAGGTGTCACGCCCTGGCCTTAGTATTCTTTGTTTTCTTTATTATTTTAGTTAGGTCAGGGTGTGACATGGGGGATGTTTGTGTGTTTTGTCTAGTTTAGGGTGTGTGTATTGTTTAGGGGGTTTTGTAGTATGTATGGGGTTGTGTTCAGTGTAGGTGTTTAGGAAAGTCTATGGTTGCCTGATTTGGTTCTCAATCAGAGACAGCTGTTTATTGTTGTCTCTGATTGGGAGCCATATTTAAGGCAGCCATAGGCTTTAGGTGTTTGTGGGTAATTGTCTATGTTGTACGTTTGTAGCTTGTGTGTGCACTTACGTTTATAGCTTCACGATCGTTTGTTGTTTTGTTTCGTTTTGTTATAGTGTTCGTTGCGTGTTTTTTCCCTTCTCTAAATAAAAGAGAATGTATTTTGCACACGCTGCGCCTTGGTCCTCTCTCTCACCCATAGACGATCGTGACAAGAGGGACTACTTGGGCTAGGCTTTTCACTAAATATTTAACAATATTTAACTACAAAACACCTCAACTTCCAAACAACTGGGCAGTGCAGCTCAGAACGACCTTCATCAACAAGCAGATTGACATTGTAGAGTCTTACAGCTCAAGATCAGTCTAGGTTGCTATGGCATCCTTCTACTAGTACGTAAACAAGCCGTCAACGAGAATGTGACATCTGACTCTAATCCCACTATTTATGGCCGGGACTAGTAGTCAAATCAAATCAAATTGTATTTGTGCACATGCACCCGAAAACAACAAAACAAAAACTGCCTTGTGATAAAAAGGGTTGGCAAATTCACCTCACAATAACTGAACATGGTTAACATTTTAATCATATCTAACTTGTTCTTCCCATCCACAATTAGAGGCATCAAATTTCCTCATCAACATCATCCTTTAATCAACAATTGACTGTACTGGACTGGTTCAAGTAAAATTAACCCAGTGCCTCTTTTCTGAAATTAAAACAAAATCTAAATTTTTTGCAGGAGCTGACTGGACTCCTATAGAACTCCTTTAGAATTCTGGAACTCCAGGCTCAGCGCAGAATTAGAATTCTGGAACCCCAGGCTCAGCACAGAATTAGAATTCTGGAACCCCAGGCTCAGCGCAGAATTAGAATTCTGGAACCCCAGGCTCTGTGCAGAATTAGAATTCTGGAACCCCAGGCTCAGCGCAGAATTAGAATTCTGGAACCCCAGGCTCAGCGCAGTAGAGGAAGCTCTTGTTTTGGGTATGGAGCGACTGAAGGGAAAAAATGCACACAGTTACACCCAGACAGAGAGAAATGGGGCGTGTAAATCATACACGGCAAAACATCAATAATACCAAACTACGACGCTTTCAGATTCCAAATAGAACCTGGGTTTCAAATATAACCTGTTAATTAAAGGGTGCTATCTGCTACCTCTTTTTCAGAGTGTTCCACTACAGCGACATATGGCGCCACGTGTGAAATCACTATTCTGTAAGGTGGTAATGTAATAACATGATGATAATGTAATAACATAATGGAGGGGTGTGAAGAGTGTGAAAAGAGTGTGAAAAGAGAGTGAAAAGAGTGTGAAAAGAGAGTGAAAAGAGTGCGAAAAGAGAGTGAAAAGAGTGTGAAAAGAGTGTGAAAAGCTGCCATCAAGGCAAATGGTGGCTATTTGAAGAATCTCAAATATAAAATGTATTTTGATTTGTTTAACACTTTTTTGTTTACTGCAGGATTCCATATGTGTTATTCACACTCTCGGGCTCCCGAGTGGAGTGGCGCAGCGGTCTAAGGCATTGCATCTCAGTGCTAGAGGTGTCACTATAGTACCTGGTTTGAATCCAGGCTGTATCACATCCGGCCATGATTGGGAGTCCCATTGGGCGGCAAAAATTGACCCAATGAGTCATTGTAAATAAGAATTTGTTCTTTACTGACTTGCCTAGTTATTAAATAAAGTTTAAATAAAATAAAAAAGGTTTTATTGTTTTGATGTCTTCACTATTATTATACAATGTAGATAAAAGCAAAAAATTAAGAAAAACCCTTGAAGGAGTAGGTGTGTCCCGAATTTAGGACTAGTACTGTATATCTTGAAAATGTGATTGCTGACAAGTAAAACATTTTGGGACTATATCAACAATGGACAAATTAAACAAACACCTAAATATAGTTTTGGGGTGGAATTTTCCTTTTAATTAAGGAGTGACAGTAGGTTAAGAGTACATCTTGGGCTATCTTCAAAGTAGCTAGCTTAGCTAAGATATTTCATTCAGTGGGTCAACATTAGCCCTTTTGTTTTCTATATAGCTATCTACATAGCTTCCTAGGTTAGCTAGAAAAGCTAGCTAGTATGTGGCCCCGTCAGGTCAGCATCTAAAATAGCTAGCTTGCTTTGTGAGAGAGAACTCGGGAGACAAAGGGCTGTGAGACATGAGTTTAACTCTGGACACATGAAAGGTGGGATGTATATGAAGGGTAAGGGGAAACAGAAGATGAACAGCAGAGGGGCTAATGATCTTGGAGATGGGGAACGGGCCGAAAAACCGGGGAGAGAGTTTGCAGGATTCCACCCGGAGGGGCAGATCCTGGGTGGATAGCCATAACTTCTGCCCGAGACAATACCAGGGAGCCGGGGTCCAATGGTGATCTGCTTGTCGTCGATACCTGGAGGTGGTCTTTATGAGGGCCGACCGGGCTATCCTCCAGGTACGACGACAACAGCGGACAAACATCTGGGCAGAAGGTATGCCGACCTCCTCTTCCTGCTCAGGAAAGAGCCGGGGGCTGATACCCCAGGGAACACTCAAATGGTGATAGGCCCATGGCAGAGCAGGGAAGGGTGTTGCGGGCGTATTCCACCCACACCAGCTGCTGGCACCAGTTGGTGGGGTTGGCGAAGACCAGGCAGCGTAGGGTGGTCTCGAGATCCTAGTTGACTTGCTCCGACTGGCCGTCAGACTGTGGGTGGAACCCGGAGGACAGGCTGGCCGACCATGTCCACGGGCAGTCCATAGATGCGGAAGACGTGATGCACCATGAGCTGGGCCGTCTCCTTGGCAGAGGGTAACTTGGGGAGAGGAATGAAGTGGGCGGCATCGGAAAAGCGATCTACCACGGTCAGGATGGCGGTGTTGCCATCAGACAGGGGGAGACCCGTGACAAAGTCCAGGGAGATGTGAGACCAGGGGCGATGAGGGATGGGTAGAGGTTGGAGGAGGCCAGCCGGAACTTGTCGAGGGGTCTTGTTCCGAGCAGACCCTGCAGGCGGCGACAAAGGCGGCGATGTCCGGAACCATGGTATGCCACCAAAAGCATTGTCGCACGAAGGACAGGGTCCACCGGGAGCCCGGTTGGCAGGCAAGCCTGGTTATCCAGTTAATTTGGCCCCCCACCCAGTGTTCGGCTGGGACCGCTGCGCCTCCCAGACCTGTTTCCCGATACCCCAGCTGAGTGCCGTCACCAGGTACGAGGTGG
Source organism: Salvelinus namaycush (assembly GCF_016432855.1). Classification (NCBI taxonomy): domain Eukaryota; kingdom Metazoa; phylum Chordata; class Actinopteri; order Salmoniformes; family Salmonidae; genus Salvelinus; species Salvelinus namaycush. The sequence continues at coordinate 4,737,639 of NC_052321.1, forward strand.
GAAGGATGGTCACGGGCTCCAGGGTGGTAGCCGTAGGGTTATAGCGGCGAGACAGGGCATCCGGCTTGACGTTCTTGAACCCCGGCCAGTAGGAGAGGGAAAAGTTGAAACGGGTAAACAGCAGGGCCCATCTCGCCTGCCTGAAGTTGAGGCGCTTGGCGGTGCGGAGATACTCCAGGTTTTGTGTTTGGTCCACACAATGAACAGATCTTCCGCCACTTCGAGCCAGTGCCTCCATTCCTTCAATGCTATCTTCACCACGAGAAATTCCTGATTCCCCACATCGTAATTCCTCTCCGTGGCAGTGAGGCTGTGGGAGAAGAAGGCGCAAGGATATAGCTTAAGGTCCAGGGCAGAACGTTGGGACAGAACAGACCCCACTCCAACATCCGAAGCATCGGCATCCACCACAAACTGATGGGAAGGGTCCGGATGAACCAGGATCGGAGCCGTGGTGAAGGGGTGTTTAAGGTCCCGGAACGCCTGGTCCGCGGCCTAGGACCACGTGAACGGAACCTTGGTAGAGGTGAGGGCAGACAGGGGAGAGGACAGGGTGTGATAAAGCGGCGATAAAAGTTAGCTAACCCCAGGAAGCGTTGCAGCTGCACCCTGGACGTAGGCTGAGGCCATTCCACCACCGCTTTCAACTTTTTGGGATCCATCTTGACGTTCCCAGCAGAGATGATGTAGCCAAGAAAGGGAATGGTGGAGCGATGGAACTCTCACTTTTCTGCCTTAACGAACAACTGGTTCTCCAGAAGGCGCTGGAGAACCTTCTGGACACGGAGCACGTGTTCTTGGGGGGAGCGGGGGAAGACGAGGATGTCATCAATGTAGACAAAGACGAACCGGGTCAGCATGTCGTGGAGAACGTCATTCACCAGAGTCTGGAACACGGCAGGGGCGTTGGTGAGGCCAAAGGGCATGACCAGATATTCGTAGTGGCCGCTGGCCATGTTGAAGGCGGTCTTCCACTCGTCCGCACCAGGTGGTAGGCGTTATGTAGATCCAGCTTGGAGAACACAGTAGCCCCCTTGAGCGGCTCAAAGGCCGAGGAAATGAGTGGTAGTGGATAACGGTTCTTAACAGTGATGTCATTGAGTCCCCGGTAGTCAATGCACGCCAGCGGGATAGTCGGGATAGCACGCCATAGTCCTACATTGCCTTAGTTTCAGGTCCCGACAGCAGTTACAGACGCCCCCGGGGCGGCGTGGTGCTAGGGAGAAGGTCAATCCCGCAGTCATAGGGGCGGGCGGTGGAAGGGAAGTGGCCCGGGACTTGCTGAACACCTCCCGGAGATCCTGGTACTCCGCGGGGATGGCGGAGAGATCCGGAACCACCTCCGAGGACCCAGGAAGACATCCCGGGGCATGTTGTGCTGACTTCAGATAATGGGCGAGGCAGAATGGACTCCAGCCTGTGATGGCACCCATAGACCAGTTGATGAGTGGGCTGTGTCGCTGGAGCCAGGAGAATCCCAAAACCAGGGGGATCTGGGGGGACTTGATGAGCAGGAACTGAATGGTCTCGCTGTGATTCCCTGACACCTATAGGTTGATGGGAGTGGTGTTATGGGTGACCCGACATATAGAGCGCCCGTCCAATGCTCTAACATCCATGGGAGTGGAGAGGTGCTGAGTGGGGATGTTCAGCTCGGAAGCCAGTGTGGTGTCCAAAAAGCTCTCATCGGCCCCAGAGTCAATGAGGACCCGGAGAGATTTGGACTGGTTTCCCCACAGCAGAATGACATGAAAAGGGGTGCGAGTAAGGGAAGCAGAAAAGTTCCCCATATGGTCCACCAGAGTACTCACTCCGGTCTTTTACCGGGCACGAGGACACAAAATAACCAAAAGTCCCGCAATACAGACAGCTCCTTGTGCTGATCCGGTGTTGCTGTTCTGCTGGCGACAGCCCAGCCCTGCCTAATAGCATCACAAAGACAGGTGAAACAGATCAGTTGAAATCTAACTGCACTGTCCAATTTACAGTAGCTATTAGAGTGAAATAATACTATGCTATTGTTTGAGGAGAGTGCACAATTTTGAACATGAAAAGTTATTAATAAACAAATTAGACAAATATGGGCAGTCTTGATACAACTTTTTGAACAGAAATGCATTGGTTCATTGGATCAGTCTACAACTTTGCACAAACACTGCTGACATCTAGTGGCCAAAATCTAAATCGCATCTGGGCTGGAATAATACATTATGGCCTTTCTCTTGCATTTAAAAGATGATGGTACAAAAAATTGCTAGAGAACGGTTGCTTTTTTCTTTGTATTATCTTTTATAAGATCTATTGTGTTATATTCTCCTACATTCCTTTCACATTTCCACAAACTTCAAAGTTTTTACTTTCAAATCGTACCAGGAATATGCATATCCTTGCTTCAGGTCCTGAGCTACAGGCAGTTAGTTTCGGGTATGTCATTTCAGTCCAAAATGTAAAATCCTTTAGAGGCTAGCAGTCGGCGCCTTCATTTCTCAAGGCATGAGTGGTTTGACTCTTAAAATAATCACTCCATTGCGGCATTGCCTTATCAGTTGTTAGTTGAAAATGATATGTTACCATTTAGAAAAGGGCACGTATAATGCCTCGGCGTACACATCACTGACAATCTGAAATGGTCCACCCACACAGACAGAGTGGTGAAGAAGGCGCAACAGCGCTTCTTCAACCTCAGGAGGCTGAAGAAATTCGGCTTGACCCCTAAGACCATTAGAAACTTTTACAGATGCACCATTGAGAGCATCCTGTCAGGCTGTATTACCGCCTGGTACGGCAACTGGTGCCGTCCGCAACCGCAAAGCTTTCCAGAGGGTGGTGCGGTCTGCCCGACTCATCACCGGGAGCACACTGACTGCCCTTCAGGACATCTACAGCACCCGGTCTCACAGGAAGGCCAAGAATTTCATCAAGGACCTCAGCCACCCATGCCACGGCCTGTTCACCCCGCTACCATCCAGAAGGCGAGGTAAGTACAGGTGCATCATAGCTGGGACTGAGAGACTGACAAATTGCTTCTATCTCAAGTAGTCACCACTAGCCGGCCTCCTCCCAGGACCCTGCCCTGAACTTAGTCACTGTCACTTGTATGAAACTGTATACACTCACTACTGTAAGTCGCTCTGGATAAGAGCGTCTGCTAAATTACTAAAATGTAAATGTAGTCTGCTACCTGATTTGATTTGATAAATGTTAGCTGGCCAATTTGACACGGTCCATCAACCATGTTTGTCAACAGCAATCGTGATTAAACCCTCTTAAAAACAATGTTGAAAAGGGGATAACGTTAGCTAACTTCGCTAGGTAGGCCTACGTTGGTTGGAGAATACAGTTCATTAGGTCTACAGTACTTACCATAATGTTCAGCCAACTGTTCAAAGTTTCTACCTGTAGTTTACAAAGTGAACATTATCAGCTAACAGTAACGTTACATCGGCAACTCCGCCCTTCTGTTGTTTGACAGGCAGAGCAGACAAAGGATGGGGAAATTAACCTGAACCACTACTTGTCATGTATAGTTCACCTTAGTTTTATATCATTCAAATATCCAATGAATGGTGGTCAATATTGAGAGATATCGTGAGGCTACCATCACGTATCTAAAAATACATGAACAGTTGACGTTTACTGACCATGGAAAGCATGAAGTCACTTCCTGTATAACTGTGATTATAGAGCTAAATGTGCACAACTGTTTTGTATGGAACAATCTGACATTTGTTGCTTTGACTATGGTCATCAAGAAGTGATGATATTACAGCCAAATAGTTGTAACATTTATTTAACAATCCCTTTGAAAACGGCATGCAGTTGTCAATGGTTTAGGTGGAGCTGTGGGTCTCCTTGCCTCCCCCCCGGAGCCAAATCAAACGCTCTGCACCATATTATGACGAATCAGAACCAGTCAGTCAGTGGTATTACTGTCAGAACCAGTCAGTGATATTAGTATCAGAACCAGTCAGTCAGTGATATTAGTATCAGAACCAGTCAGTCAGTGAAATTAGTATCAGAACCAGTCAGTCAGTGATATTACTGTCAGAACCAGTCAGTGATATTAGTATCAGAACCAGTCAGTCAGTGATATTAGTATCAGAACCAGTCAGTTAGTGATATTAGTATCAGAACCAGTCAGTCAGTGGTATTACTGTCAGAACCAGTCAGTGAAATTAGTATCAGAACCAGTCAGTCAGTGATATTAGTATCAGAACCAGTCAGTCAGTGGTATTAGTAACAGAACCAGTCAGTCAGTGATATTACTGTCAGAACCAGTCAGTGAAATTAGTATCAGAACCAGTCAGTCAGTGATATTAGTATCAGAACCAGTCAGTCAGTGATATTAGTATCAGAACCAGTCAGTCAGTGATATTAGTATCAGAACCAGTCAGTCAGTGATATTAGTATCAGAACCAGTCAGTCAGTGATATTAGTATCAGAACCAGTCAGTCAGTGATATTAGTATCAGAACCAGTCAGTCAGTGAAATTAGTATCAGAACCAGTCAGTCAGTGATATTAGTATCAGAACCAGTCAGTCAGTGATATTAGTATCAGAACCAGTCAGTCAGTGAGTGATATTAGTATCAGAACCAGTCAGCGATATTAGTATCAGAACCAGTCAGTCAGTTATATTAGTATCAGAACCAGTCAGTGATATTGGTATCAGAACCAGTCAGTCAGTGATATTAGTATCAGAACCAGTCAGTCAGTGATATTAGTATCAGAACCAGTCAGTCAGTGAGTGATATTAGTACCAGAACCAGTCAGTGATATTAGTATCAGAACCAGTCAGTCAGTGATATTAGTATCAGAACCAGTCAGTCAGTGATATTAGTATCAGAACCAGTCAGTGATATTAGTATCAGAACCAGTCAGTCAGTGATATTAGTATCAGAACCAGTCAGTCAGTGATATTAGTATCAGAACCAGTCAGTCAGTGATATTAGTATCAGAACCAGTCAGTCAGTGGTATTAGTATCAGAACCAGTCAGTCAGTGATATTAGTATCAGAACCAGTCAGTGATATTAGTATCAGAACCAGTCAGTGATATTAGTATCAGAACCAGTCAGTCAGTGATATTAGTACCAGAACCAGTCAGTGATATTAGTATCAGAACCAGTCAATCAGTGATATTAGTATCAGAACCAGTCAGTCAGTGATATTAGTATCAGAACCAGTCAGTCAGTGATATTAGTATCAGAACCAGTCAGTCAGTGATATTAGTATAAGAACCAGTCAGTCAGTGATATTAGTATCAGAACCAGTCAGTCAGTGGTATTAGTATCAGAACCAGTCAGTCAGTGATATTACTGTCAGAACCAGTCAGTCAGTGATATTAGTATCAGAACCAGTCAGTCAGTGATATTAGTATCAGAACCAGTCAGTCAGTGATATTAGTATCAGAACCAGTCAGTCAGTGATATTAGTATCAGAACCAGTCAGTCAGTGGTATTAGTATCAGAACCAGTCAGTCAGTGATATTACTGTCAGAACCAGTCAGTCAGTGATATTAGTATCAGAACCAGTCAGTCAGCGATATTAGTATCAGAACCAGTCAGTCAGTGGTATTAGTATCAGAACCAGTCAGTGATATTGGTATCAGAACCAGTCAGTCAGTCAGTCAGTGGTATTAGTATCAGAACCAGTCAGTCAGTGATATTACTGTCAGAACCAGTCAGTCAGTGATATTAGTATCAGAACCAGTCAGTCAGTGATATTAGTATCAGAACCAGTCAGTCAGTGATATTAGTATCAGAACCAGTCAGTCAGTGATATTAGTATCAGAACCAGTCAGTCAGTGGTATTAGTATCAGAACCAGTCAGTCAGTGATATTACTGTCAGAACCAGTCAGTCAGTGATATTAGTATCAGAACCAGTCAGTCAGCGATATTAGTATCAGAACCAGTCAGTCAGTCAGTGGTATTAGTATCAGAACCAGTCAGTCAGTGATATTAGTATCAGAACCAGTCAGTCAGTGGTATTAGTATCAGAACCAGTCAGTCAGTGATATTAGTATCAGAACCATTCAGTCAGTGATATTAGTATCAGAACCAGTCAGTCAGTGATATTAGTATCAGAACCAGTCAGTGATATTAGTATCAGAACCAGTCAGTCAGTGATATTAGTATCAGAACCAGTCAGTCAGTGATATTAGGTCAGGCTGACTAAAGAAGTGGTACGAGACAAGATTAACGAGATTAGACAGGGGATTGAGGGTTGTGTGTGTGTGTGTGTGTGTGTGTGTGTGTGTGTGTGTGTGTGTGTGTGTGTGTGTGTGTGTGTGTGTGTGTGTGTGTGTGTGTGTGTGTGTGTGTGTGTGTGTGTGTGTCCTGAGGAGCAGACTAAGGCCCCAGCTTACAGAGGATTCACTGTCAAACCTAATTCACACACACACATATAAACACTGTCAAACCTAGTGTGTGTGTGTGTGTGTGTGTGTGCGTGTGTGTGTGCTTGCGTGCGCGCGTGCGTGCGTGCGCGCGCGTGGTGTGTGCGTGTGGTGTGTGTGTGTGTGGTGTGTGTGTGTGTGCATGTGGCTGATTATCATAGGATACATGCAGAGTGTGGACATGGCTGGCTCAGGCTCTAGTTATTGTCAGGAAGACCAAGTTAGTTAACTGGAAATAGTTGACATTATCCATCATCAACTACAATAACTAAGATGTGCTTGACTCAATACTCCAATCCAACCATCCAATCACTTTACACATACACTCTTGATTGGCACTGGCGTTTGGGGTCAGTAGTGACTTACTGGTTGATTTACAAATAGGAGTAGTTTGAATGGACAAGAAGTCTAACTTCATCTAGGCTACTCTGGACTGAGACTGTCCTAAAGCACCGGCCCCAGCCGGATCACACATTGTCTACTCAGCGTTGGGCCAGATGATCTGTGTTCCTTTGTAATGTAGCCCTACGTTCAGAAAGAATTAATGAATGTGAGAGAGAGACAGAGAGAGAGAGAGATAGAAAGAGATAGAGAGCGAGAGAGAGGGAGAGGTAAAGGGAGAGAGAGAGAGAGAAAGAGAGAGAGAGGGGTAGAGAGAGAGGGAGAAGGGAGAGGGGTATAGAGAGAGAGAGAGGGAGAGAGAGAGAGAGAGAGAGAGAGAGAGAGAGAGAGAGAGAGAGAGAGAGAGAGAGAGAGAGAGAGGGGTAGAGAGAAAGAGGGAGAAGGGAGAGGGGTATAGAGAGAGAGAGAGAGAGAAAGAGAGAGAGAGGGGTAGAGAGATAGAGGGAGAAGGGAGAGGGGTATAGAGAGAGAGAGAGGGAGAGAGAGAGATAGAGAGAGAGAGATAGAGGGAGAGAGAGAGAGAGGGAGAATGGAGAGGGGTATAGAGAGAGAGCTGGGAGAGAGAGAGAGAGAGAGAGAGAGAGAGAGAGAGAGAGAGAGAGAGAGGGGTAGAGAGAAAGAGGGAGAAGGGAGAGGGGTATAGAGAGAGAGAGAGAGAGGCCTATGCGATAATATGAGTGTAATTCGTTAAGTGACAGTGTTGAGCCCTGTGTTGAGCTGAGGGAGAGGTGAGAAATCTGTTAACTGTCCCTCGTGATCCTCCTGATTAATCTGTCCCTCGTGATCCTCCTGATTAATCTGTCCCTCGTGATCCTCCTGATTAATTTGTCCCTCGTGATCATCCTGATTAATCTGTCCCTCGTGATCATCCTGATTAATTTGTCCCTCGTGATCATCCTGATTAATCTGTCCCTCGTGATCATCCTGAATAATCTGTCCCTCGTGATCCTCCTGATTAATTTGTCCCTCGTGATCCTCCTGATTAATTTGTCCCTCGTGATCATCCTGATTAATCTGTCCCTCGTGATCATCCTGATTAATTTGTCCCTCGTGATCCTCCTGATTAATCTGTCCCTCGTGATCATCCTGATTAATCTGTCCCTCGTGATCATCATGATTAATCTGTCCCTCGTGATCATCATGATTAATCTGTCCCTCGTGATCCTCCTGATTAATTTGTCCCTAGTGATCATCCTGATTAATCTGTCCCTCGTGATCATCATGATTAATCTGTCCCTCGTGATCCTCCTGATTAATTTGTCCCTAGTGATCATCCTGATTAATCTGTCCCTCGTGATCCTCCTGATTAATTTGTCCCTCGTGATCATCCTGATTAATCTGTCCCTCGTGATCATCCTGATTAATTTGTCCCTCGTGATCCTCCTGATTAATCTGTCCCTCGTGATCATCCTGATTAATCTGTCCCTCGTGATCATCATGATTAATCTGTCCCTCGTGATCATCATGATTAATCTGTCCCTCGTGATCCTCCTGATTAATTTGTCCCTAGTGATCATCCTGATTAATCTGTCCCTCGTGATCATCCTGATTAATCTGTCCCTCGTGATCCTCCTGATTAATTTGTCCCTAGTGATCATCCTGATTAATCTGTTCCTCGTGATCATCATGATTAATCTGTCCCTCGTGATCCTCCTGATTAATTTGTCCCTCGTGATCCTCCTGATTAATCTGTCCCTCGTGATCATCCTGATTAATCTGTCCCTCGTGTTCCTCCTGATTAATCTGTCCCTCGTGTTCATCCTGATTAATCTGTCCCTCGTGATCCTCCTGATTAATCTGTCCCTCGTGATCATCCTGATTAATTTGTCCCTCGTGATCCTCCTGATTAATCTGTCCCTCGTGATCCTCCTGATTAATTTGTCCCTAGTGATCATCATGATTAATCTGTCCCTCGTGATCATCCTGATTAATCTGTCCCTCGTGATCATCATGATTAATCTGTCCCTCGTGATCCTCCTGATTAATTTGTCCCTAGTGATCATCCTGATTAATCTGTCCCTCGTGATCATCATGATTAATCTGTCCCTCGTGATCCTCCTGATTAATTTGTCCCTAGTGATCATCCTGATTAATCTGTCCCTCGTGATCATCATGATTAATCTGTCCCTCGTGATCCTCCTGATTAATTTGTCCCTAGTGATCATCCTGATTAATCTGTCCCTCGTGATCATCCTGATTAATCTGTCCCTCGTGATCATCCTGATTAATCTGTCCCTCGTGTTCATCCTGATTAATCTGTCCCTCGTGATCATCCTGATTAATCTGTACAAGTTACAGCTGGGGTAAGACATAATGCTAATTAACATTAACCCCTCAGGTAGCTAAGGAAGACAAGCCTGGAAAATAATAGCCGAAACCACACGAGCACACATGCACATAAACACACACACGCACATAAACACACACACACACATAACCACACACAAACACACATAAACACACACGCACACATAACCACACACACACGCACATAAACACACACACACATATAACCACACACACGCACATAAACACACACACGCACATAACCACACACACACACATAAGCACACACACGCACATAACCACACAAACACACATAACCACACACACGCACATAACCACACACACACACACACACACACACACACGCACATAAACACACACACACACACACACACACACACACGCACATAAACACACACACACATAAACACACACACACACACACATAAACACACACACACACACATAACCACACACACACATAAACACACACACGTGTAACGGATGTGAAATGGCTAGCTAGTTAGCGGTGTTGCGCGCTAGCAGCCTTTCAGTCGGTGACGTCACTTGCTCTGAAACCTAGAAGTAGTGGTTCCCCTTGCTCTGCAAGGGCCGCGGCTTTTGTGGAGCGATGGGTAACAACGCTTTGTGGGTGACTGTTGTTGATGTGTGCAGAGGGTCCCTGGTTCGCGCGAGGGGACGTACTAAAGTTATACTGTAACACGCGCACATAACCACACACACGCACATACCCACCCACGCACATAACCACACACACACACACACACACACATAAACACACAAACACATACACAGGGCATGTTCCAGGCATAAGCAACAGTGGTTTTTCTCTTATGTCAGTCACTGACAGCCACTCAATTAGCCATGTCAGCTAACAATGTTTTGATTGGTAGTAAGTCTCGCCAGCTATCTAAACTTGAAGTAATCATGGAGAATACCAGGGCAAACAGGGGACGTGCCCAGGGGCTCTGACCTCCTGGGGCCCACATAGGTTTTGTTTTTCATTCTCACTCAGACATCATATTACCATGGCATAAATCATTACAGAATGGGTAGAATTGCAGGAAATGTGCCTTAACCCCCCCTCCCCCCACCAAATATTGCTTAGGACCCCACACAACCCCACACACAACCCCTGACTCAGGGCGCAGAGAGGAGGAGGAGAGGAGCGAGATGTTTTCTTATACATTAAGTGAGTGGTGTTCAGATTAAGTAAACGAAAGCAATATTGGGCGCAGGGGAGAGTCCTGCATTCCCGCGCTCCGAGGTCAGCTTGTCAGCAGAGTGCATTTGGAGTGGTTGTGAGAGTTTATGTGAGAGCGCTCGTGTGTGTGTGTCTCCAGAAATACACAAACCACCCTGCTTCAGTAATCAAATTAATGTCGGGGATTTCCTGTCCTCTGGCGGACAATATGTGATTAAACGGAAATCGATCGAGGAGGAACTTCGCCGGAGCAGGATTTATACAACATTTTAGTGTTAACCCTAACGCTGCTCCTGTCCCATTCAGGGACGCGGTTGAACGGGAGAAAGTTTCTACCTTACTATATTACTAACAATCATTCCCCCGCTCTGTCGACTGAGAGGAGATATATAGGAGAGGAATATAACGTTTTTTTTCCAAACCGAGAGCACTGAGAGAACTGCATGGGGCGACCGGGGCCAGGGCTCGTTATCGATCCGGTGTAAATATGACGTCTGTGTTCGGCTATGCTCCCGTCTTGAACGCTGTTCTGATCGAAGACAACCCGGGATAATAGATAAATACTCCGGGGACTTCACCACACACACACACACACACACAGACACACACACACACACACAGACACACACACACACACACACACACACACACACAAAGTGCGCGGCAGTGGCACGCACGGTGAGCCAGCCAGCATGTAGCGGAGGAGCTCACGACACACCGGGCAGCCGACTTCATCAGCAGGAGATGAGGTCTAGAGTTATTAAAAAAGTTGCATCAGTCGTTAATTTATCCACCCACTCTACTGCGGCGGCTCCGTCGCCACCGTCAACAGAGGAGCACCAGATATAAAACAACGTACGGGACTGGGAACAAAAATCCACTGAATTTAGGACACACGGCGCACGCCTGTCCGGACAAAAGTTGCGGTGGAGCACCCGAGATAGGGGATACGTATTTGGAGAGAGGCAAAGGACGCACGGCACGGCGAAGACAAGCTGTGTGTATAGTTAGGAGTGTGTATTGGAGCGTGTGTGTGTGTCTTGTGTGTAGCTGAAGCGATTAAAAGGTGTTTAATCCTGGAACACGTAGCACCAGCAGGTTGGCTTCTGTTCACCTGGTACCCGCGAGACAACACAACTCAGGTAACTATAAACCTATTATATTACCGGTCCTGGTCCTGTTGTAACCCTGAGTGTCTGCCACTTAACTGCTGTTCATAGTTAGAACATAAGTTCAAGTCGAAGTCATAGTGTCTCAAACGGGGCTGTGCTTTTACGCAGCAGCTTTAGTTACCCAATTGGCCAACTGTTGGCAGCCCTCACGGGTCATAGCAGTAGTCTGGTGTTAGTACCACGGATCAGACAGGGACAGGGGGACATTGGAATAACGTTCCCTCTCTCTCCTTCTCTCTCTCCCTTTCATTATTTTGTGTCTGTGTGTGTGTCGGTGTGTGTGTGTTTCAAAGACAGAGAGAGAGACCTTTGATCAGGTAGTTCAGACAGGGAACCACATACTACTTTCTACTGATTCCTGTCTGTCCTGATGACAACAGAGGAGACAGATAACTGATGAAACTATAGAGGAGACAGACAACTGATGAGACTATAGAGGAGGCAGACAACTGATGAGACTATAGAGGAGACAGACAACTGATGAAACCATAGAGGAGACAGATAACTGATGAGACTATAGAGGAGACAGACAACTGATGAGACTATAGAGGAGACAGATAACTGATGAGACTATAGAAGAGACAGATAACTGATGAGACTATAGAGGAGACAGATAACTGATGAGACTATAGAGGAGACAGATAACTGATGAGACTATAGAGGAGACAGACAACTGATGAGACTATAGAGGAGACAGACAACTGATGAGACTATAGAGGAGACAGACAACTGATGAGACTATAGAGGAGACAGATAACTGATGAGACTATAGAGGAGACAGATAACTGATGAGACAATAGAGGAGACAGACAACTGATGAGACTATAGAGGAGACAGACAACTGATGAGATTATAGAAGACACAGACAACTGATGAGACTATAGAAGACACAGACAACTGATGAGACTATAGAGGAGACAGATAACTGATGAGACTATAGAGGAGACAGACAACTGATGAGACTATAGAGGAGACAGAAAACTGATGAGACTATAGACGAGACAGACAACTGATGAGACTATAGAGGAGACAGACAACTGATGAGACTATAGAGGAGACAGATAACTGATGAGACTATAGAGGAGACAGACAACTGATGAGACTATAGAGGAGACAGAAAACTGATGAGACTATAGAGGAGACAGACAACTGATGAAACCATAGAGGAGACAGATAACTGATGAGACTATAGAGGAGACAGACAACTGATGAGACTATAGAGGAGACAGATAACTGATGAGACTATAGAAGAGACAGATAACTGATGAGACTATAGAGGAGACAGATAACTGATGAGACTATAGAGGAGACAGATAACTGATGAGACTATAGAGGAGACAGACAACTGATGAGACTATAGAGGAGACAGACAACTGATGAGACAATAGAGGAGACAGATACCTGATGAGACTATGGAGGAGACAGACAACTGATGAGACTATAGAGGAGACAGACAACTGATTAGACTATAGAGGAGACAGACAACTGATGAGACTATAGAGGAGACAGACAACTGATGAAACCATAGAGGAGACAGATAACTGATGAGACTATAGAGGAGACAGATAACTGATGAGACAGACAACTGATGAGACTATAGAGGAGACAGACAACTGATGAAACCATAGAGGAGACAGATAACTGATGAGACTATAGAGGAGACAGATAACTGATGAGACTATAGAGGAGACAGACAACTGATGAAACCATAGAGGAGACAGACAACTGATGAGACTATAGAGGAGACAGATAACTGATTAGACTATAGTGGAGACAGACAACTGAGCTACATCACAGACAGTATTGGACACATACCATTGAATGCCTACTGTTCTGACTGTGTGTGTGTGTGTGTGTGTGTGTGTGTGTGTGTGTGTGTGTGTGTGTGTGTGTGTGTGTGTGTGTGTGTGTGTGTGTGTGTGTGTGTGTGTGTGTGTGTGTGTGTGTGTGTGTGTGTGTGCGTCTTATGCACTTCTCACCAATAAACGTAGCTCAAAGTGCTTCAAAATAAGTATTTGGTACGTGGCTGTGTTGAAGAGAGACTGCATTATGACTGCATGACTAATATGGTGTCTTAATGACTAACTGTCTAATAGATTAGTAATTATAATAATATGTGTTTGACTTCAGAGTGAGCATGGAGCTCACTGTGAAACTGCTGTGGTCCAGAATTCAACAAGTCTCTTTTCAGTTTAACCCTTTAGGCTATAAACCTCTAATGACATTTCACACACATAAACACAAACAAACAAACAAACACACACACACACACACATACACACACACTACAAAATTGTTGATTTAGCATGTGTAACTGAGATTCTAATCAGTACAGTGAACCATTGTAGCCAGTATGTAATGGTCCATCTAACCTCCTGAGGTGGAAACTGAGCTGCGCTTACTGACCTCCTGCCAAATGTATGACCATATAAAGAATTTGAAAACAAGTTCAATTTTGATAAACTCACATATCTATTGGGTAAAATACCACAGTGTGCCATCACATCAGCAAGATTTGTGACCTGTTGCCACAAGAAAAGGGCAACCAGTGAAGAACAAACACCATTGTAAATACAACCTATATTTATGTTTATTTATTTTCCCTTTTGTACTTTATATATTTGCACATCATTACACCACTGTATATAGACATAATATGACATTTGAAATGTCTTTATTCTCATTGTTTATTTCACTTTTGTTTCTTATCTATTTCACTTGCTTTGGCAATGTAAACATGTGTTTCCCATGCTAATAAAGCCCATTACATTGAAATTGAATTGAGAGAGAGAGAGACTGGGGGGGGGGGGGTTGTTAAACACTGATACATCTAGAGGTAACTGCCAAAATAAATGAAACGCCTGATTAAATGAGGGATACAAAGGATATTGAAAGCAAGTTGTTCCTGTGTGGTTCCCGAGTTAATTAAGCAATTAATGGTGTCCCATCCCTCCAATTAAGTTCCAGACACTTTTATGCCAAAAATCTATGCTAAGACACATTAAACCTGTTCTGGCTGCATGTGGTGACCCAACGCCCTGCAGTTCTGGCTGCATGTGGTGACCCAACACCCTGCTGTTCTGGCTGCATGTGGTGACCCAACACCCTGCTGTTCTGGCTGCTCATAGTTACCCAACACCCTGCTGTTCTGGCTGCTCATGGTGACCCAACACCCTGCTGTTCTGGCTGTTCATAGTGACCCAACACCCTGTTGATCTGGCTGTTCATAGTGACCCAACGCCCTGCTGTTCTGGCTGCTCATAGTGACCCAACGCCCTGCTGTTCTGGCTGCTCGTGGTGACCCAACACCCTGTTGTTCTGGCTGTTCGTGGTGACCCAACACCCTGTTGATCTGGCTGTTCATAGTGACCCAACACCCTGCTGTTCTGGCTGCTCGTGGTGACCCAACACCCTGTTGATCTGGCTGTTCATAGTGACCCAACGCCCTGTTGATCTGGCTGTTCATAGTGACCCAACGCCCTGCTGTTCTGGCTGCTCGTGGTGACCCAACACCCTGTTGATCTGGCTGTTCATAGTGACCCAACGCCCTGTTGATCTGGCTGCTCATAGTGACCCAACACCCTGTTGATCTGGCTGTTCATTGTGACCCAACGCCCTGTTGATCTGGCTGCTCATAGTGACCCAACACCCTGTTGATCTGGCTGTTCATAGTGACCCAACGCCCTGTTGATCTGGCTGCTCATAGTGACCCAACGCCCTGCTGTTCTGGCTGCTCATAGTGACCCAACACCCTGTTGATCTGGCTGTTCATAGTGACCCAACGCCCTGTTGATCTGGCTGCTCATAGTGACCCAACACCCTGCTGTTCTGGCTGCTCATAGTGACCCAACGCCCTGCTGTTCTGGCTGCTCATGGTGACCCAACACCCTGTTGTTCTGGCTGTTCATAGTGACCCAACGCCCTGCTGTTCTGGCTGCTCATGGTGACCCAACACCCTGTTGATCTGGCTGCTCATAGTGACCCAACGCCATGCTGTTCTGGCTGCTCATAGTGACCCAACACCCTGCTGTTCTGGCTGCTCGTGGTGACCCTACACCCTGTTGATCTGGCCGTTCATAGTGACCCAACACCCTGTTGATCTGGCTGTTCATAGTGACCCAACGCCCTGTTGATCTGGCTGCTCATAGTGACCCAACGCCCTGCTGTTCTGGCTGCTCGTGGTGACCCAACACCCTGTTGATCTGGCTGTTCATAGTGACCCAACACCCTGCTGTTCTGGCTGCTCGTGGTGACCCAACACCCTGTTGATCTGGCTGTTCATAGTGACCCAACGCCCTGTTGATCTGGCTGTTCATAGTGACCCAACGCCCTGCTGTTCTGGCTGCTCGTGGTGACCCAACACCCTGTTGATCTGGCTGTTCATAGTGACCCAACGCCCTGTTGATCTGGCTGCTCATAATGACCCAACACCCTGTTGATCTGGCTGTTCATTGTGACCCAACGCCCTGTTGATCTGGCTGCTCATAGTGACCCAACACCCTGTTGATCTGGCTGTTCATAGTGACCCAACGCCCTGTTGATCTGGCTGCTCATAGTGACCCAACGCCCTGCTGTTCTGGCTGCTCATAGTGACCCAACACCCTGTTGATCTGGCTGTTCATAGTGACCCAACGCCCTGTTGATCTGGCTGCTCATAGTGACCCAACACCCTGCTGTTCTGGCTGCTCATAGTGACCCAACGCCCTGCTGTTCTGGCTGCTCATGGTGACCCAACACCCTGTTGTTCTGGCTGTTCATAGTGACCCAACACCCTGCTGTTCTGGCTGTTCATAGTGACCCAACGCCCTGCTGTTCTGGCTGCTCGTGGTGACCCAACACCCTGTTGATCTGGCTGCTCATAGTGACCCAACGCCATGCTGTTCTGGCTGCTCGTGGTGACCCAACACCCTGTTGATCTGGCTGCTCATAGTGACCCAACGCCCTGCTGTTCTGGCTGCTCATAGTGACCCAACGCCCTGCTGTTCTGGCTGTTTATAGTGACCCAACACCCTGTTGATCTGGCTGCTCAGAGTGACCCAACGCCCTGCTGTTCTGGCTGTTTATAGTGACCCAACACCCTGTTGATCTGGCTGTTCATAGTGACCCAACGCCCTGTTGATCTGGCTGCTCATAGTGACCCAACGCCCTGCTGTTCTGGCTGCTCATAGTGACCCAACGCCCTGCTGTTCTGGCTGTTTATAGTGACCCAACACCCTGTTGATCTGGCTGCTCATAGTGACCCAACGCCCTGTTGATCTGGCTGCTCATAGTGACCCAACGCCCTGCTGTTCTGGCTGCTCGTGGTGACCCAACACCCTGTTGTTCTGGCTGCTCATAGTGACCCAACGCCCTGCTGTTCTGGCTGCTCGTGGTGACCCAACACCCTGTTGCTCTGGCTGCTCATAGTGACCCAACGCCCTGCTGATCTGGCTGCTCGTGGTGACCCAACACCCTGCTGTTCTGGCTGCTCAGAGTGACCCAACACCCTGCTGTTCTGGCTGCTAGTGGTGATCCAACGCCCTGTTGATCTGGCTGTTCATAGTGAACCAACGCCCTGCTGTTCTGGCTGTTCATAGTGACCCAACACCCTGCTGATCTGGCTGTTCATAGTGACCCAACGCCCTGTTGATCTGGCTGTTCATAGTGACCCAACACCCTGTTGATCTGGCTGTTCATAGTGACCCAACGCCCTGCTGTTCTGGCTGCTCGTGGTGACCCAACACCCTGTTGATCTGGCTGTTCATAGTGACCCAACGCCCTGTTGATCTGGCTGCTCATAGTGACCCAACACCCTGTTGATCTGGCTGTTCATTGTGACCCAACGCCCTGTTGATCTGGCTGCTCATAGTGACCCAACACCCTGTTGATCTGGCTGTTCATAGTGACCCAACGCCCTGTTGATCTGGCTGCTCATAGTGACCCAACGCCCTGCTGTTCTGGCTGCTCATAGTGACCCAACACCCTGTTGATCTGGCTGTTCATAGTGACCCAACGCCCTGTTGATCTGGCTGCTCATAGTGACCCAACACCCTGCTGTTCTGGCTGCTCATAGTGACCCAACGCCCTGCTGTTCTGGCTGCTCATGGTGACCCAACACCCTGTTGTTCTGGCTGTTCATAGTGACCCAACGCCCTGCTGTTCTGGCTGCTCATGGTGACCCAACACCCTGTTGATCTGGCTGCTCATAGTGACCCAACGCCATGCTGTTCTGGCTGCTCATAGTGACCCAACACCCTGCTGTTCTGGCTGCTCGTGGTGACCCAACACCCTGTTGATCTGGCCGTTCATAGTGACCCAACACCCTGTTGATCTGGCTGTTCATAGTGACCCAACGCCCTGTTGATCTGGCTGCTCATAGTGACCCAACGCCCTGCTGTTCTGGCTGCTCGTGGTGACCCAACACCCTGTTGATCTGGCTGTTCATAGTGACCCAACACCCTGCTGTTCTGGCTGCTCGTGGTGACCCAACACCCTGTTGATCTGGCTGTTCATAGTGACCCAACGCCCTGTTGATCTGGCTGTTCATAGTGACCCAACGCCCTGCTGTTCTGGCTGCTCGTGGTGACCCAACACCCTGTTGATCTGGCTGTTCATAGTGACCCAACGCCCTGTTGATCTGGCTGCTCATAGTGACCCAACACCCTGTTGATCTGGCTGTTCATTGTGACCCAACGCCCTGTTGATCTGGCTGCTCATAGTGACCCAACACCCTGTTGATCTGGCTGTTCATAGTGACCCAACGCCCTGTTGATCTGGCTGCTCATAGTGACCCAACGCCCTGCTGTTCTGGCTGCTCATAGTGACCCAACACCCTGTTGATCTGGCTGTTCATAGTGACCCAACGCCCTGTTGATCTGGCTGCTCATAGTGACCCAACACCCTGCTGTTCTGGCTGCTCATAGTGACCCAACGCCCTGCTGTTCTGGCTGCTCATGGTGACCCAACACCCTGTTGTTCTGGCTGTTCATAGTGACCCAACACCCTGCTGTTCTGGCTGTTCATAGTGACCCAACGCCCTGCTGTTCTGGCTGCTCGTGGTGACCCAACACCCTGTTGATCTGGCTGCTCATAGTGACCCAACGCCATGCTGTTCTGGCTGCTCGTGGTGACCCAACACCCTGTTGATCTGGCTGCTCATAGTGACCCAACGCCCTGCTGTTCTGGCTGCTCATAGTGACCCAACGCCCTGCTGTTCTGGCTGTTTATAGTGACCCAACACCCTGTTGATCTGGCTGCTCAGAGTGACCCAACGCCCTGCTGTTCTGGCTGTTTATAGTGACCCAACACCCTGTTGATCTGGCTGTTCATAGTGACCCAACGCCCTGTTGATCTGGCTGCTCATAGTGACCCAACGCCCTGCTGTTCTGGCTGCTCATAGTGACCCAACGCCCTGCTGTTCTGGCTGTTTATAGTGACCCAACACCCTGTTGATCTGGCTGCTCATAGTGACCCAACGCCCTGTTGATCTGGCTGCTCATAGTGACCCAACGCCCTGCTGTTCTGGCTGCTCGTGGTGACCCAACACCCTGTTGTTCTGGCTGCTCATAGTGACCCAACGCCCTGCTGTTCTGGCTGCTCGTGGTGACCCAACACCCTGTTGCTCTGGCTGCTCATAGTGACCCAACGCCCTGCTGATCTGGCTGCTCGTGGTGACCCAACACCCTGCTGTTCTGGCTGCTCAGAGTGACCCAACACCCTGCTGTTCTGGCTGCTAGTGGTGATCCAACGCCCTGTTGATCTGGCTGTTCATAGTGAACCAACGCCCTGCTGTTCTGGCTGTTCATAGTGACCCAACACCCTGCTGATCTGGCTGTTCATAGTGACCCAACGCCCTGTTGATCTGGCTGTTCATAGTGACCCAACACCCTGTTGATCTGGCTGTTCATAGTGACCCAACGCCCTGTTGATCTGGCTGTTCATAGTGACCCAACACCCTGTTGATCTGGCTGCTCATAGTGACCCAACACCCTGCTGTTCTGGCTGCTGATAGTGACCCAACGCCCTGTTGATCTGGCTGCTCATAGTGACCCAACACCCTGCTGTTCTGGCTGCTCATAGTGACCCAACACTCTGTTGATCTGGCTGTTCATAGTGACCCAACACTCTGTTGTTCTGGCTGCTAGTGGTGACCCAACACTCTGCTGTTCTGGCTGCTCATAGTGACCCAACACCCTGCTGTTCTGGCTGCTCATAGTGACCCAACACTCTGTTGATCTGGCTGTTCATAGTGACCCAACACCCTGTTGATCTGGCTGCTCATAGTGACCCAACACTCTGTTGTTCTGGCTGCTCATAGTGACCCAACACCCTGCTGTTCTGGCTGCTCATAGTGACCCAACACTCTGTTGTTCTGGCTGCTCATAGTGACCCAACACTCTGTTGTTCTGGCTGCTCATAGTGACCCAACACTCTGTTGTTCTGGCTGCTCATAGTGACCCAACACTCTGTTGTTCTGGCTGCTCATAGTGACCCAACACCCTGCTGTTCTGGCTGCTCATAGTGACCCAACACTCTGTTGATCTGGCTGTTCATAGTGACCCAACACCCTGTTGATCTGGCTGTTCATAGTGACCCAACACCCTGTTGATCTGGCTGCTCATAGTGACCCAACACCCTGTTGATCTGACTGTTCATAGTGACCCAACACCCTGTTGATCTGGCTGTTCATAGTGACCCAACACCCTGTTGTTCTGGCTGCATGTGGTGACCCAACACCCTGTTGATCTGGCTGCATGTGGTGACCCAACAACCTGCTGTTCTGGCTGCATGTGGTGACCCAACACTCTGCTGTTCTGGCTGCTCATAGTGACCCAACACCCTGTTGTTCTGGCTGCATGTGGTGACCCAACACCCTGCTGTTCTGGCTGCTCATAGTGACCCAACACCCTGCTGTTCTGGCTGCTCATAGTGACCCAACACTCTGCTGTTCTGGCTGCTCATAGTGACCCAACACCCTGTTGTTCTGGCTGCTCATAGTGACCCAACACCCTGCTGTTCTGGCTGCTCATAGTGACCCAACACCCTGTTGTTCTGGCTGCTCATAGTGACCCAACACCCTGCTGTTCTGGCTGCTCATAGTGACCCAACACCCTGCTGTTCTGGCTGCATGTGGTGACCCAACACCCTGCTGTTCTGGCTGCTCATAGTGACCCAACACCCTGTTGATCTGGCTGTTCATAGTGACCCAACGCCCTGTTGATCTGGCTGTTCATAGTGACCCAACACCCTGCTGTTCTGGCTGTTCATAGTGACCCAACACCCTGCTGTTCTGGCTGTTCATAGTGACCCAACGCCCTGCTGATCTGGCTGCTCATAGTGACCCAACACCCTGTTGATCTGGCTGTTCATAGTGACCCAACACCCTGCTGTTCTGGCTGCTCATAGTGACCCAACACCCTGTTGATCTGGCTGATCATAGTGACCCAACGCCCTGCTGTTCTGGCTGCATGTGGTGACCCAACACCCTGCTGTTCTGGCTGCTCATAGTGACCCAACACTCTGTTGATCTGGCTGTTCATAGTGACCCAACACTCTGTTGTTCTGGCTGCTCATAGTGACCCAACACTCTGTTGTTCTGGCTGCATGTGGTGACCCAACACTCTGCTGTTCTGGCTGCATGTGGTGACCCAACACTCTGTTGTTCTGGCTGCATGTGGTGACCCAACACTCTGCTGTTCTGGCTGCATGTGGTGACCCAACACTCTGTTGTTCTGGCTGCATGTGGTGACCCAACACCCTGCTGTTCTGGCTGCTCGTGGTGACCCAACACCCTGCTGATCTGGCTGCTCATAGTGACCCAACGCCCTGTTGATCTGGCTGATCATAGTGACCCAACACTCTGTTGTTCTGGCTGCTCATAGTGACCCAACACTCTGTTGTTCTGGCTGCTCATAGTGACCCAACACTCTGTTGTTCTGGCTGCATGTGGTGACCCAACACTCTGCTGTTCTGGCTGCATGTGGTGACCCAACACTCTGTTGTTCTGGCTGCATGTGGTGACCCAACACCCTGCTGTTCTGGCTGCTCGTGGTGACCCAACACCCTGCTGTTCTGGCTGCTCATAGTGACCCAACACCCTGCTGTTCTGGCTGCTCATAGTGACCCAACACCCTGTTGATCTGGCTGCTCATAGTGACCCAACACCCTGCTGTTCTGGCTGCTCGTGGTGACCCAACGCCCTGCTGTTCTGGCTGCTCATAGTGACCCAACACTCTGCTGTTCTGGCTGCTCATAGTGACCCAACACTCTGTTGTTCTGGCTGCTAGTGGTGACCCAACACCCTGCTGTTCTGGCTGCATGTGGTGACCCAACACTCTGCTGTTCTGGCTGCTCATAGTGACCCAACACTCTGTTGTTCTGGCTGCTAGTGGTGACCCAACACTCTGCTGTTCTGGCTGCTAGTGGTGACCCAACACTCTGCTGTTCTTGCTGCTCGTGGTGACCCAACACTCTGCTGTTCTGGCTGCTAGTGGTGACCCAACACTCTGCTGTTCTTGCTGCTCATAGTGACCCAACACTCTGCTGTTCTTGCTGCTCGTGGTGACCCAACACTCTGCTGTTCTTGCTGCTCGTGGTGACCCAACACTCTGCTGTTCTTGCTGCTCGTGGTGACCCAACACTCTGCTGTTCTGGCTGCTAGTGGTGACCCAACACTCTGCTGTTTTTGCTGCTCGTGGTGACCCAACACTCTGCTGTTCTGGCTGCTAGTGGTGACCCAACACTCTGCTGTTCTTGCTGCTCGTGGTGACCCAACACTCTGCTGTTCTGGCTGCTAGTGGTGACCCAACACTCTGCTGTTCTTGCTGCTCGTGGTGACCCAACACTCTGCTGTTCTGGCTGCTCATAGTGACCCAACACTCTGCTGTTCTTGCTGCTAGTGGTGACCCAACACCCTGCTGTTCTGGCTGCTCATAGTGACCCAACACTCTGCTGTTCTGGCTGCTAGTGGTGACCCAACACTCTGCTGTTCTTGCTGCTCGTGGTGATCCAACACTCTGCTGTTCTTGCTGCTAGTGGTGACCCAACACTCTGCTGTTCTTGCTGCTCGTAGTGACCCAACACCCTGCTGTTCTGGCTGCTCATAGTGACCCAACACTCTGTTGTTCTGGCTGCTAGTGGTGACCCAACACTCTGCTGTTCTGGCTGTTCATAGTGACCCAACACCCTGTTGATCTGACTGTTCATAGTGACCCAACACCCTGTTGATCTGGCTGTTCATAGTGACCCAACACCCTGTTGATCTGACTGTTCATAGTGATCCAACACCCTGTTGATCTGACTGTTCATAGTGACCCAACACCCTGTTGATCTGACTGTTCATAGTGACCCAACACCCTGTTGATCTGGCTGTTCATAGTGACCCAACACCCTGTTGATCTGGCTGCTCATAGTGACCCAACACCCTGTTGATCTGGCTGTTCATAGTGACCCAACACCCTGTTGATCTGACTGCTCATAGTGACCCAACACTCTGTTGTTCTGGCTGCTAGTGGTGACCCAACACCCTGTTGATCTGGCTGCTCATAGTGACCCAACACTCTGTTGTTCTGGCTGCTAGTGGTGACCCAACACCCTGCTGTTCTTGCTGCTAGTGGTGACCCAACACCCTGCTGTTCTGGCTGCATGTGGTGACCCAACACTCTGTTGTTCTGGCTGCTAGTGGTGACCCAACACCCTGTTGATCTGACTGCTCATAGTGACCCAACACTCTGTTGTTCTGGCTGCTAGTGGTGACCCAACACCCTGCTGTTCTTGCTGCTCGTAGTGACCCAACACTCTGCTGTTCTGGCTGCTAGTGGTGACCCAACACTCTGTTGTTCTGGCTGCTAGTGGTGACCCAACACTCTGTTGTTCTGGCTGCTAGTGGTGACCCAACACCCTGCTGTTCTGGCTGCTCATAGTGACCCAACACCCTGTTGATCTGACTGTTCATAGTGACCCAACACCCTGTTGATCTGGCTGTTCATAGTGACCCAACACCCTGTTGATCTGGCTGTTCATAGTGACCCAACACCCTGTTGATCTGACTGTTCATAGTGACCCAACACCCTGTTGATCTGGCTGTTCATAGTGACCCAACACCCTGTTGATCTGGCTGTTCATAGTGACCCAACGCCCTGCTGATCTGGCTGTTCATAGTGACCCAACGCCCTGTTGATCTGGCTGTTCATAGTGACCCAACACCCTGTTGATCTGGCTGCTCATAGTGACCCAACACCCTGTTGATCTGGCTGTTCATAGTGACCCAACGCCCTGCTGATCTGGCTGTTCATAGTGACCCAACGCCCTGTTGATCTGGCTGTTCATAGTGACCCAACACCCTGTTGATCTGGCTGCTCATAGTGACCCAACACCCTGTTGATCTGGCTGTTCATAGTGACCCAACGCCCTGTTGATCTGGCTGTTCATAGTGACCCAACGCCCTGTTGATCTGGCTGTTCGTGGGTGGAAGTCATTGTGTGTCATAACAGTAGTGTCCTCTATCATGTCTTCCCGGGTGCTGCGTTGAGGTCTGAAGGGGGGCGTTGCTGCACTGCTGGGCTCTTTCAAGTAGCTACTGGAGTGTAGGATGAGGATGCTGTCTCCTCCAGTTTATCACCTACAACGGGACGGTTTTCATCAGACACTGTCCCCAATAAGACTTGATCCTCTACAGAGCAGGAGCATTTTCATACACTCAGCAGGAAGATGCTACATCTATGCAGGGACTGAAGTCTACGAGGTGGTCGGGTGGTTAAGTAACTGACTCTACCCTGAGAAGATGCTGCCAGTTCCTGTACAAACCTCCCATAGAGAAGTGTACAGCTGCTCTACAATAGAGGGTTACTCACAGAGCCATCTCAAACAGATATGATTCGTACCATGATCCATCAGTGGAAAGGTGGTGCTGTTTTTGTGGGTAGTAGGGGCCAGTGTTAGGTAGGAGGAGAAAGTGTTAGGTAGGAGGAGACAGTTAGGTAGGACCTGTAGATTTACCATCAGGTAATGACTTCAATAGGTTTAACACCTCCTCCACTGACACTGTTTTCAGACTAACAGAGCAGATCTTGTTGCTCATAATATGATCATCAATCCATTGGACAATAGCTTGTTTGGAAGAATGTATGTCTACATTGTTGCTCAGGAATTTAATTTGTTGTGTAAAAAAATCTGCAAAATGATTGGCAATATCAACTGGTTTTGTTATTATTCTCCTGTCAACCTCCACACTAGATGGGCATGATGAGAGATGTACCAAGTAAGCCCTTAACTGTGTTCCATACCTTTTTAGAATCATTTTTACAATCAATAAAAGCATTGTTGTAAAATAACTTTTTTTTCTTTCGATTCAATTTAACTGCATAATTACGAAATGTTATATAATTCAGTTCATCAATTTCTAATTTTGACTTGGCTGCTAAGACTTTTGCCATATTTCTTTGAGAAAAAGCCTCACCCAGTTCATCATCAATTCATGGAGATGGACAGGCACCAACTGTACTCTTTCTTACTGGTGCATGATGGTCCATTACCTCAGTGAGCAAATCAATAAAACATTCTGTAGCGTGATTTAAATCATCCTCTAGATAAATCAGCTCCCAGGGTACAGCAGCCAAATCATTTAGAAATAGCTCATGATTAAATGTTTAAACATTTCTTTTAACCATAATCCTAGGGGGTTTCTTTGGACCTTGGTGTTCATGGTTATGGTCACAATATTATGGTCTGTCCAGCCCACTGGCATTGATCTGGCTTTTAAGCATTGCAATGGTATATTACAGAAGATATATATCTAATATATATATATTACAGAAGATCAGATCAATGCATGTGTCTGAACGATGACCCAACTTAATTGATGATCTAGTAGTATCATTAACCATTTGTTTCAAACCACAGTTCTTGGCATATCTCATCAATTTTGTTCTATTCGAATTATTGTGATCCTTCCAATTTATATTAAAATCACCCAAGATAAATACATCTCTGTTGCTATCTGTGGCCTGGTCAAACCCAGTACATAAGTCATCCAGATAGGACACCTTAGAGCTAGGAGGTCTATACACACATCCTACCAATATGGCTGCCTGGTGAGGTAGATGTACCTGAGCCCATAGTGCCTCTATTTGACATACATTAAGGTCATCCCTCCTCTTAAAAGGTATATGATTCTGAATGTACAGTGCTCCACCCCCACCAGTCCTATTCCTGTCTCTTCTCAGTAGACTATATCCATGATTCCTGTCCCTTCTCAGTAGACTATATCCTTGATTCCTGTCTCTTCTCAGTAGACTATATCCTTGAATGTTAATTTGCCCATCATTTAAAGATGAATCTTAATGCGTTTCGGTCAAAGCCAAAATATGAATATTATTTATGTTGAACAAATTAAAAACCTCATGTATTTTGTTAGGAAGGCTACATACATTAACCTGAGCCATATGTAACCCTTTCCTTATCAAGTGGAGATCCATAGAGCATGTATTCATTATAGTTGAAGTTGTCATGATACACTACAACACACAAACTCAGATTTGAACATTAAATTAAAATAGCCAGGGAGTTACTCTAGAGTTCCGATACAGTTGCCCGTTGGTATAAAGTTTATCCATCACCATGGAGACTCGTTGATTCAGGCAACGCTTTTCCTTCATGATAGGATATAGTTTTTTTTCCCCTTTCATTGATCTCGGGTGGGGAAGTGATCATTCATTCCAAAATCAGTGTTTCTGAGTTCTCTCCCCATGTTCTTCGTCATTTCCTTTTGCTTAAATTTGTCAAAACATGCAATAATAGCCCGTGGCCTATTTCCAGAGGCCTTACCTATTCTATGGACTCTGGAGAAAGTGACATTACGCACAACATCAGTGGGCAGTTTTAGTTTAGTTGACATAAAGTCTCGGACTGTGTCCTCACAGCTTCTGCTGTTGTCATTCTCCGGTATCCCTGAGAATATTAGATTGTTCCGCATTGATCGACACTGTACATCAAGCAAGGTTTCTTTAAGTAGTTTGTTCTCCCTTTTGCACCACCTCCACTTTGCTATGAATAGAGTCTACAGTACCTTTCAGCGCCGTGTTCTCTTTCCGCAGATAATCAATCTGACGTTGGCTGAAATCTAGACTGACACATAATGCATTGATGTCCTCTCGTAATATATCCAAGATATCAAGTTTGGCAAGCCTTTCATTGATGGATTTTAACAAGTCAACATCCATATCAGTAAACCTCTCCCCACTCGCCACACTCTTATTTGGGGATGGTTTGATTCCATCGTTGATACCTATTGGCCAACCTGGTTTTGGTTTGTTGATTTGGTTGGTTGTCCTTAACAATGCTTGAATCCTCCGAAACCAGCGACATGTTTCTTTGAGTTCGTAAGTATCTCTCGTCAATGAATCGTTCAAGCTCTTCAATGGATTCTGAATCACCCAGCGTGTTTACAGGCAGAGTTAAACACACAAACAAACTGTTCAGCCGCAGCTGAAAACCGCTGTTAGGTAGGAGGAGTCAGTGTTAGGTAGGAGGAGTCAGTGTTAGGTAGGAGGAGTCAGTGTTAGGTAGGAGGAGTCAGTGTTAGGTAGGAGGAGTCAGTGTTAGGTAGGAGGAGTCAGTGTTAGGTAGGAGGAGTCAGTGTTAGGTAGGAGGAGTCAGTGTTAGGTAGGAGGAGTCAGTGTTAGGTAGGAGGAGTCAGTGTTAGGTAGGAGGAGTCAGTGTTAGGTAGGAGGAGTCAGTGTTAGGTAGGAGGAGTCAGTGTTAGGTAGGAGGAGTCAGTGTTAGGTAGGAGGAGTCAGTGTTTGGCAGGAGGGGACAGTGTTTGGCAGGAGGGGACAGTGTTTGGCAGGAGGAGACAGTGTTAGGAAGGAGGAGACAGTGTTTGGCAGGAGGGGAGAGTGTTTGGCAGGAGGGGAGAGTGTAAGGAAGGAGGGCAGAGTGTTAGGCAGGAGGGGAGAGTGTTAGGCAGGAGGGGAGAGTGTTTGGCAGGAGGGGAGAGTGTTTGGCAGGAGGGGAGAGTGTTTGGCAGGAGGGGAGAGTGTTTGGCAGGAGGGGAGAGTGTTAGGTAGGAGAACATCTGTCTATATCTCGAATATCTAAGGTCAACTGTTGTTCATGGAGTAACACCAAATTAGCTTTTCTGTATGCTAAATGTTGAGCCTGTGTTTGTTTACAGGGTAGTGTGAGGAGGTTCAACGCGGGGAAGGCGCGGTCCCAGGGGTAGGAGCGATGAGTTCGCTGCGTGCCCCCGTCCTACTGGCGCTGCTGGTCCTCCTGCTGACCGCTGGATTCTGCAAACAGAGCTCTGTGCACGTGACCCCGGGGGCGAGTACAGGGGCGCGCACGGACGGACGCAACCTCCTGGAGCTCATCATGGACAAGGTGCGTCTGACGCGGCAGCAGCAGCACGAGGTACACGTGCGCTACCCCGCCAAAAAACAGGAGTTCACCTTGGAGACCAAGGAGAGGAATGAAGTGAACAAGTCTCATCACGGAGAACACATCATAGGTCAGTCATTAACCATTAGTAACACATCTCACCATGGAGACAACATCATAGATGAGTCATTAACCATTAGTAACACATCTCACCATGGAGAACACATCATAGGTCAGTCATTAACCATTAGTAACACATCTCACCATGGAGACAGCATCATAGATGAGTCATTAACCTATAGTAACACATCTCACCATGGAGACAACATCATAGATGAGTCATTAACCTCTACTTCATCACCCTCCCGAATCCGGGATCCTCCTCATCAAAAACGCTAACTAGCATAGCCTAGCCTAACGGGACAGGGATATCATATAATATAATTTTCATGAAATCACAAGTCCAATACAGCAAATGAAAGATAAACATCTTGTGAATCCAGCCATCATTTCCGATTTTTAAAATGTTTTACAGCGAAAACACAATATGTATTTCTATTAGCTAACCACAATAGCCAAACACAAAACCGCATATTTTCACCATGTTTCCACCGCATAGGTAGCTTTCACAAAACCGACAAAATAGAGATAAAATTAATCACTAACCTTGAACAACTTCATCAGATGACAGTCTTATAACATGTTATACAATACATTTATGTTTTGTTCGAAAATGTGCATATTTGAGGTATAAATCATAGTTTTACATTGCAGCCACCATCAAAAATAGCACCAAAGCAGCCAGAATAATTACAGAGAGCAACGTGAAATACATAAATACTCATCATAAAACATTTATGAAAAATACATGGTGTACAGCAAATGAAAGATAAACATCTTGTGAATCCAGCCAATATTTCCGATGTATTAAGTGTTTTACAGCGAAAACACATTATAGAATTACCACAATAGGGGTCCAGAACAGACAGATGGGATAGGTAGTTGTTACCTTGCTAAAGTGATGAGGAATCTAGTTGATATGGACCCTGTACTTTATGTGATGTGAAAATCAAACTTTATTGTGTATTCTAGGAATATCAGTGATGTCACTGATACCAGCTTACCACAATAGCCAAACACACAAAAGCATTTATTCACCGCAAAGGTAGCTTTCGCAAAAACCAGCAATAGATATAAAATTTATCACTAACCTTTGGACAACTTCATCAGATGACAGTCTTATAACATCATGTTATACAATACATTTATGTTTTGTTCGAAAATGTGCATATTTAGAGCTGCAAATCGTGGTTATACATTGTGAATACGTAGCAACATTTCCCCAGAATG
>NC_052321.1:4769320-4781820 GCF_016432855.1 Salvelinus namaycush
ATCTGCATTGCAGAATAATAGTAAAAGACATTAAAACTATGAAATAACACATATGGATTCATGTAGTAACCAAAAAAAAGTGTTAAACAAATCAAAATGTATTTTAGATTTTTAGATTTTTCAAAGTAGCCACCTTTTGCCTTGATGACAGCTTTGCACACTCTTGGCGTTATCTCAACCAGCTTCACCTGTAATGTTTTTCCAACAGTTTGGAAGGAGTTCCCACATATGCTGAGCACTAGTTGTCTGCTTTTCCTTCACTCTGCGGTCCAACTCATTATAAACCATCTCAATTGGGTTGAGATTGGGTGATTGTTGAGGCCAGGTCATCTGATGCAGCACTCCATCACTCTCCTTCTCGGTCAACTAGCCCTTACACAGTCTGTAGGTGTGTTTAGGGTCATTGTCCTGTTGACAACAAATGATAGTCCCACTTAGTGCAAACCAGATGGGATGGCTTATCACTGCAGAATGCTGTGGTAACCATACTGGTTAAGTGTGCCTTGAATTCTAAATAAATCACTAACAGTGTCACCAACAAAGTTTCCCCACACCATCACACCTCCTCCTCCATGCTTCACGGTGGGAACGACATATGCGGAGATCATCCGTTCACCTACTCTGCGTCTCACAAAGACACGGCGGTTGGAACCAAAAATTTCAAATTTGGACTCATCAGACAAAAGGACAGATCTCCACCGGTCTAATGTCCATTGCTCGTGTTTCTTGGCCCAAGCAAGTCTTTTCTTCTTATTGGTGCACTTTAGTGGTGGTTTCTTTGAAGCAATTTGAACATGAAGGCCTGATTCACGCAGTCTCCTCTGAACTGTTGATGTTGAGATGTGTATGTTACTTGAACTCCATGAAGCATTTATTTGGCCTGAAATTTCTGAGGCTGGTAACTCTAATGAACGTATCCTCTGCAGGAGAGGTAACTCTGTGTCTTCCTTTCCTGTGGCGGTCCTCATGAGAGCCAGTTTCATCATAACACTTGATGGTTTTTGCGACTGCACTTGAAGAAACTTTAAAAGTTTTTGACATTTTCCATATTGACTGACCTTCATGTCTTAAAGAAATGATGGACTGTCATTTCCCTTTGCTTATTTGAGCTGTTCTTGCCATAATATGGACTTGGTCATTTACCAAATAGGGCTACCTTCTGTATACCACCCCTACCTTGTCACAACACAACAGATTGGCTCAAACGCATTAAGAAGGAAAGAAATTCCACAAATTAACAAGGCACACCTGTTAATTGAAATGTATTCCAGGTGACTACCTCATGAAACTGGTTGTCATCAAGGCAAAGGGTGGCTACTTTGAAGAATCTCAAATATAACATATATTTTGATTAGTTTTGGTTACTACATGATTCCATAAGTGTTATTTCATCACTATTATTGTGTTATGTCTTCACTATTATTTAAAATAGTAAAAATAGTAAAAATAAAGAAAAGCCCTAGAATGAGTAGGTGTTTCCAAACTTTTGACTGGTATTGTATATACACTGTTTTTCAAACATTAGGAACACCTTTCATGAACCCCCCCTCCCCCCTCCCCCTACGCCCTCAAAACAACTTCAACTCGTCGGGTCATGGACTCTCCAAGGTGTCGAAAGCGTTCCACTGGGATGCTGGACCATGTTGACTCCAATCAAATCAAACTTTATTTGTCACATGCAAAGAATACAACAGGTGTAGTAGACCTTAAAGTGAAATACTTACTGACAAGTTCTTAACCTGTTTGGCGTGCAAGCCCGACGTCGGTACACTTATGACAACAGCCAGCTCAAAGTGCAGGGCGCGAAATTCAAAATATATATTTTTTAAATATTTAACTTTCACACATTAACAAGTCCAAGACACCAGATGAAAGGTACACATCTTGTGAATCAAGCCAACATGTCCGATTTTTAAAATGTTTTACAGGGAAGACACAATATGTAAATCTATTAGCTAACCACGTTAGCAAAAGACACCACTATTCTTACTCCATCAGTTTTTTACTCCATCAGTAGCTATCACAAATTCGACCAAATAAAGATATAAATAGCCACTAACCAAGAAACAACTTCATCAGATGACAGTCTGATAACATATTTATTGTATAGCATATGTTTTGTTCGAAGAATTTGCATATTTCAGGTATAAATCATAGTTTACATTTCAGCTACAATCAGAAATTGCACCGAAAGCAGCCATAATATTTACAGACACCAACGTCAAATACCTAATTACTCATCATAAAACATTTCTGAAAAATACATAGTGTACAGCAATTGAAAGACAGGCATCTTGTGATTCCAGACAATATTTCCGATTTATTAAATGTTTTACAGCGAAAACAAAATGTAGCGTTATATTAGCGTAGCCACAATAGCCAGAAACACTTGGGCGCCCACGACCAGTTCACATGCACGACAGATATTAGAAATAGCATCATAAAATGTTTCTTACTTTTGGTGATCTTCCGTCAGAATGTTGGACAAGGTGTCCTTTGTCCAGAACAGTCGTTGTTTTGATCTGGAACGGCAAATATCCCTCTTCATTTAGCATGGGCACTTGCCAAGTGGCACGGATCACTCCAACGTCAACAAAGTCAGAGAACGGAACACGGCAAAACTCCCGAAAAAATTTCAATAATCTGATTAAACTATATTGAAAAAACATACGTTACGATGATATGGTCACATGTATCAAATAAAATCTAAGACGGAGATGTTAGTCGTCCATAACGAGAGCAAAACAGAAGGCAAATCCATGTCCTCTTTCGCGCGCTCCAGAAACAGGAAATGGACGGTCACGTCAAACAAAGAGCTTTAATTCAACCTCAGACCAAGATAAACACGAAATTTTTTCTCTCACCGCCTCTTGACAACCAGGGGAAGGTGTATGAAGTGTATGTAGACTCTTACGTATCACGCCCATGTATAGGCATGAAGTTGAACAGAGCATCGATTTCTGACATTCCACTTCCTGGTCAGGAAGTGTGCTGCAGAATGACTTCTGTTTCACTCAGAGAAATAATTCAAACGGTTTTAGAAACTAGAGAGTGTTTTCTATCCAATAGTAATAATAATATGCATATTGTACGAGCAAGAATTGAGTACGAGGCCGTTTGAAATGGGCACGATTTAACTGGCTACTCAATACTGCCCCTTGCAGCCATAACAGGTTAACCAACAATGCAGTTCAAGAAAGAGTTAAGAAAATATTTACCAAATAAACTAAAGTAAAAAATTATAAAAAGTAACACAATAAAATCACAATAACGAGGCTATATGCAGGGGCTACCGGTACTGAGTCAATGTGCAGGGGTACAGGTTAGTCAAGGTAATTTGTACATGTAGGTAGGGGTGAAGTGACTATGAGTAGATAATAAACAACGAGTAGCAGCAGTGTAAAAACTAATGGGGGAAGGGGTGTCAATGTAAATAGTCCAGGTAGCCATTTGATTAATTGTTCAGCAGTCTTATGGCTTGGGGGTAGAAGCTGTTAAGGAGCCTTTTGGTCCTAGACTTGGGGCTCCAGTACTGCTTGCCGTGAGGTAGCAGAGAGAACAGTCTATGACACCGCCTAGCATACACGTACTGGATGGCAGGAAGCTTGGCCCCAGTGAAGTACTGGATCGTACGCACTACCCTCTGTAGTGTCAGTAGTAGTCAGATGCTGAGCAGTTGCCATACCAGGCTGTGATGCAACTGTTAGGATACTCTCGATGGTGCAGCTGTAGAACTTTTTGAGGATCTGGGGGCCCATGCCAAATCTTTTCAGTCTCCTGAGGGGGAAAAGGTGTTGTCGTGCCCTCTTCACGACTGTCTTGGTGTGTGATAGTTTGATAATATGTTTGTGATGTGGACACCAAGGAACTTGAAACTCTCAAATCGCTCCACTACTGCCCCGTCGATGTTAATGGGGGCCTGTTTGGCCCCCCTTTTCCTGTTGTCCACGATTAGGTCCTTTGTCTTGCTCACATTGAGGGAGAGGTTGTTGTCCTGGCACCACGCAGCCAGGTTTCTGACCTCCTCTCTATAGGCTGTCTCATCGTTATCGGTAATCAGGCCTTCCACTGTGTCGTCAACAAATTTAATGATGGTGTTGGAGTCGTGTTTGACCACACAGTCGTGGGTGAACAGGGAGTACAGGAAGGGACTAAGCACTCACCCCTGAGGGGCCCCAGTGTTGAGGATCAGCGTGGCAGACGTGTTGTTGCCTACCCTTACCACCTGGGGGCGGCCCGTCAAGAAGTCCAGGATTCAGTTGCAGAGGGAGGTGTTTAGTCCCAGGGTCCTTAGCTTAGTGATGAGCTTTGTGGGAACTATGGTGTTGAACGCTGAGCTGTGTTCAATGAACAGCATTCTGACATAGGTGTTCCTTTTGTCCAGGTGGGAAAGGGCAGTGTGGAGTGCAATTGAGATTGCGTCATCTGTGGATCTGTTGGGGCGGTATGTGAATTGGAGTGGATCTAGGGTATCCGGGATGATGCTGTTGATGTGAGCCATGACCAGCCTTTCAAAGCACTTCACGGCTACCGAAGTGAGTGCTACGGGGCGGTAATCATTTAGGTAGGTTACCTTTGCTTCCTTGGGCACAAGGATTATGGTGGTCTGCTAGAAACATGAAGGTATTACAGACTCGGTCAGGGAGAGGTTGATAATGTCAGTGAAGACACTTGTCAGTTGGTCCGTGCATGCTTTGAGTACACGTCCTGGTAATCTGTCTGGCCCCGCGGCTTTGTGAATGTTGACAAGTTTAAAGGTCTTGCTCACATCGGCTACCGAGAGCGTTATCACACAGTCGTCTGGAACAGCTGGTGCTCTCATGCATGCTTCAGTGTTGCTTTCCTCGAAACGAGCATAAAAGGCATTTAGCTCGTCTGGTAGGCTCGCGTCACTGGGCAGCTCATGGCTGGGTTACCCTTTGTAGTCCAAAATAGTTTTCAAGCCCTGCCACTTCTGACGAGCGTCAGAGCCGGTGTAGTAGGATTCGATCTTAATCCTGTATTGATGCTTTGCCTGTTTGATGGTTCGTCTGAGGGCATAGCGGGATTTCTTATAAGCGTCCGGATTAATGTCCCGCTCCTTGAACAGGGCAGCTCTAACCTTTAGCTCGATGCGGATGTTGCCTGTAATCCATGGTTTCTGGTTGGGATATGTACGTACGTTCACTGTGGGGACGACGTCGTCGATGCACTTACTGATGAAGCCGATGACTGAGAGGGTATACTCCTCAATGACATTGGATGAATCCCGGAACATATTCCAGTCTGTGCTAGCAAAACAGTCCTGCAGCGTAGCATCCGCGTCATCTGACCATTTCCGTATTGAGCGAGTCACTGGTACTTCCTGCTTTAGTTTTTGCTTGTAATCAGGAATCAGGAAGATAGAACTCTGGTCAGATTTGCCAAATGGAGGGTGAGGGAGAGCTTTGTACGTGTCTCTGTGTGTGTGGAGTAAAGGTGGTCTAGAGTTTTTTCTGCCCTCTGGTTGCACATGTGACATGATGGCAGAAATGAGGTAAAATGGATTTAAGTTGCCTTCATTAAAATCCCTGGCCACTAGGAGTGTCGCTTCTGGATGAGCATTTCCTGTTTGCTTATGGCCTTATACAGCTTGTTGAGTGCAGTCTTAGTGCCAGCATCGGTTTGTGGTGGTAAATAAACAGCTGCGAAAAATATTGATGAAAACTCTCTTGGTAGATAGTGTCGTCTACAGTTTATCTTTAACTTCTTTGGGGTTGGGGGCAGTATTTTCACGTCCGGATGAAAAGCGTGCCCAGAGTAAACTGCCTGCTACTCAGGCCCAGATGCTAGGATATGCATATTATTGGTAGATTTGGATAGAAAACACTGCAGTTTCTAAAACTGTTTGAATTATGTCTGTGAGTATAACAGAACTCATATGGCAGGCAAAAAGCTGAGAAAAAATCCAACCAGGAAGTGGGAAATCTGAGGTTTTTAGTTTTTCAACTCTTTGCTTATCCAAGATACAGTGGAAATGGGGTCATGTTGCACTTCCTAAAGCTTCCACTAGATGTCAACAGTCTTTAGAACCTTGTATGATGCTTCTACTGTGAGGTGGGGCGAATGAGAGGGGATTGAGTAAGGTCTGCCATGAGCTGACCATGCGCTGACCATGTGCGTTCATGTGAGAGTTAGATTGAGTTCCATCGCATTTCTGAAGACAAAGGAATTCTCCGGTTGGAATATTATTGAAGATTTATGTTAAAAACATCCTAAAGATTGATTCTATACTTCGTTTGACATGTTTCTACGGACTGTAATATTACTTTTCGTCTGAACTTTTGCCTGGACCTGCCCACCCGTCCTGAGTTTAGATTGTGTACCGAACGCGCGAACAACAAGGAGGAATTTGGACATAAATGATGGACATTATCGAACAAAACAAACATTTATTGTGGAACAGGGATTCCTGGGACTGCATTTTGATGAAGATCATCAAAGATAAGTGAATATTTATAATGCTATTTCTGACTTATGTTGACTCCAACATGGCAGATATCTCTTTGGGTTGATTTGTCGTCTGAGCGCTGTACTCAGATTATTGCATGGTTTGCTTTTTCCGTAAAGTATTTTTGAAATCTGACACACCGGTTGCATTAAGGAGAAGTGGATCTAAAATCCCATGTATAACACTTGTATTTTCATCAACAATTATGATGACTATTTCTGTAAATTGATGTGGCTCTCTGCAAAATCACCAGATGTTTTGGAACTACGGAACATAACGCGCCAATGTAAACTCAGATTTTTGTATATAAATATGAACTTTACCAAACAAAATATACATGTATTGTGTAACATGAAGTCCTATGAGTGTCATCTGATGAAGATCCTCAAAGGTTAGTGATTCATTTTATCTATATTTCTGCTTTTTGAGACTCCACTCTTTGGCTGGAAAAATGGCTGTGTTTTTCTGTGATTTGGCTCTGACCAAACATAATCGTTTGGTTTGCTTTCGTCGTAAATCCTTTTTGAAATCGGACATTGTGGCTGGATTTACAACAAGTGTATCTTTAAAATGGTGTAAAATACATGTATGTTTGAGGAATTATAATTATGGGATTTCTGTTGTTTTGAATTTGGCGCCCTGCAGTTTCACTGGCTGTTGACGAGGTGAGACACCACCGTCCCACATACCCTAGAGAGGTTAATATTAGACATCGCGCACCAGCTGTTATTGACAAATAGGCACACACCCCCGCTCCTCGTTTTAGCAGATATAATTTCTCTGTCCTGCCGATGAATGTATAATCCCGCCAGTTTTATATTATCCGTGTCGCCGTTCAGCCACGACTCGATAGTACAGTTTTTAATGTCCCGTTGGTAGGATGGTCTTGGTCGCATATCATCCATTTTCTTTTCCAATGACGTTGGCCAATTGAACGGATGGTAGTGGAGGTGTACTCACTCGCCTAAGAATTTTCCGAAGGAAGCCCGACCTCCGACCCCTTTTTCTCCATATTTTCTTCATGCAAATGACGGGGATTTGGGCCTGTTCCCGGGAAAGCAGTATATCAAATTCATTTAAAAAAATAAGTTACAAACAACGCAAAAACAAATAACAAAATAGCAGAGTTGGTTAGGAGTAAAACGTTAGCCTTCCCCTCCAGCATCATTTGTCATGCTTCCAACAGTTGTGTCAAGTTGGCTGTATTTTCTTTGGGTGGTCGTCCATTTTTGATACACACGGGAAACTATTGAGCATGCAAAAACCGAGCAGCGTTGCAGTTGTTGACACAAACCGGTGCGCCTGGCACCTACTACCGTACCCCATTCAAAAGCACTTACATATTTTGTCTTGTCCATTCACCCTCTGAATGGCACACAGACACAATCCATGTCTGAATTGTCTCAAAGCTTAAAAATCCTTCTTTAATCTCCTCCCCTTCATCTACACTGAATGAAGTGGATTTAAGAAGTGACATCAATAAGGGATCATAGCTTTCACCTGGATTCACCTGGTCAGTCTACGTCATGGAAAGAACAGGTGTTCCTAATGTTTTGTGCACTCAGTGTATATGTCATTATTCTAAATTATAACAACGATGCATTCCAGCAATAATGACTTACTCTAAGAATGTGTGAGTTACTCAAAACATTGTTGTTTGTAGACTGACCTGTGGTGTTGTTTTTCAGACTATAAGAGGTGTGCCCGTCTTCTTACCAGACTGGCAGGCAGTCAGAGGTGTACAGAGAGGTAGAATAACCTGGTAAGACTATGGAAGATTATCTCACTTTCTCTATCTCTTCCTCTCTCTTCCTTTCACCTCTCTCTCTCCCTCCTTCCCTCTTCCTCTCTCTCCCCCTCCTTCTCTCTTTGCCTCTCTCTTCCTATCTCTCTCTCCCCCTCCTTCTCTCTTTCCCTCTATCTCTTCTTCTCTCTTCCTTTCACCTCTCTCTCTCCCTCCTTCCCTCTTCCTGTCTCTCTCTTTCTCTCTCTCTCTTCCCTCCTCTCTTTCCCTCTATCTCTTCCTCTCTCTCCCCCTTCTTCTCTCTCTTCCTCTCTCTCTCTCTCCCCCTCCTTCTCTCTTTCCCTCTATCTCTTCCTCTTTCTTCCTTTCACCTCTCTCTCTCCCTCCTTCCCTCGTCCTCTCTCTCCTCCTTCTTCTATCTTCCTCTCTCTCTCTCTCCCTCCTTCCTTCCCTCTCTCTCTCTCTCTCTCTCTCTTTCCCTCTATCTCTTCCTCTCTCTCCCCCTTCTTTTCTCTTCCTCTCTCTCTTTCTCCCCTCCTCTCTTTCCCTCTCTCTCCCCCTTCGTTTCTCTTCCTCTCTCTCTCTCCCCTCCTCTCTTTCCCTCTATCTCTTCCTCTCTCTCCCCCGCCTTCTCTCTTCCCCTCTATAACTTCCTCTCTCTCTCCCCTATCTCTTCTTCTCTCTCTCTCCCCTCTTCCTCTCTCTCTTTCCCTCTCTCTCTCCCCCTTCTCTCTTTCACTCTCTCTTCCTCTCTCTCTCCCCCCTCCTTCTCTCTTTCCCTCTCTCTCTCGCTCTCTCCCCCTCCTTCTCTTTCCCTCTATCTCTTCCACTCTCTCTCTCCCCCTCCTTCTCTCTTTCCCCCTCTTTTCCTCTCTCTCTCTCCCTCCTTCTCTCTTTCCCTCTATCACTTCCTCTCTCTCTCTCCCTCCTCTCTTTCCCTTTTTTCCTTTTCCCCCCCCCCTTCTTATCTCTCTCTCCCCTCTTCTCTCTTTCCCTCTCTCTCGCCCTCCTCCTCTCTATCTCTTCCTCTCTCCCCTCCTTGTCTCTTTCCCTCTCTCTTCCTCTCTCTCTCTCCCTCCTTCTTTCTTTCCCTCTCTCTCGCTCCCTCTTTTTCTCTTTCCATCTTTCCCTCTATCTCTCCCTCCTTTGCTCTTTCTCTCTATCGCTTCACCTCTCTATATCTCCCTCCTTCCCTCTTTCTCTCTATCGCTTCCTCTCTCTCTCTCCCTCTCTCTCCCTCTATCGCTTCACCTCTCTCTCTCCCTCCTTCTCTCTATCGCTTCACCTCTCTCTCCCTCCTTCTCTCTATCGCTTCACCTCTCTCTCTCTCCCTCCTTCCCTCTTTCTGCTGTTTCCTCTCTCCTTTCATCCTTCCCTCTCTCTCTACCTTGTCACCTCTTTATCCCAGTGTTTAAGGGGTAGAGCGTATATAATGAGTGTCTTTATAGCAGATAAATCAGCATTCGTTTCCTCCCGCTAGTAAAAGTGAATTATATGCTAGGCTGCTGTGTACACTGTCTGACGGTGTGTGTGTGTGTGTGTGTGTGTGTGTGTGTGTGTGTGTGTGTGTGTGTGTGTGTGTGTGTGTGTGTGTGTGTGTGTGTGTGTGTGTGTGTGTGTGTGTGTGTGTGTGTGTGTGTGTGTGCTGTAGGGCTGAGCTCCATAGCAGTATAATTCAGTCGTTGAATTCAATAACAAATAGTTCGTAGGTCTGTAAATTCCAGTGTCAATCTGTAGCCGTTGATTTAGTGGTAGAGTCGTCAAATCAAAAGAATTCCAGAAAGACATTAAATAGGGGAAAACAGAATTACGTTTTTTATTGTAGATGTGACCCATGTGAAACAGTGATTTTTTTTTTGTATATATATATATATTACAGTCAAATATATCAGACTGTCATCGCTGTTACTCTTACGCTCTTTTCTTTTTCTCCCTCCCTCCCTCCCGCCCGCCGTCCCTCCCTCCCTCTCTCTCTCTCCCTGTCCCCCCCCCTCTCTGTCTCTCTCCAACTCTCACCCCCTCTCGGTCTCTCTCCAACTCTCTCTCTCCCGCCCTCCCTCCCTCTCTCCTCCTCTCTCCCCCCTCTCTGTCTCTCTCCTCCTCTCCCCCCCTCTCTGTCTCTCTCCTCCTCTCCCCCCCTCTCTGTCTCTCTCCAACTCTCTCTCTCTCCCGCCGTCCCTCCCTGCCTCTCTCTCTCCCCCCTCTCTGTCTCTCTCCTCCTCTCACCCCCTCTCTGTCTCTCTCCATCTCTCACCCCCTCTCGGTCTCTCTCCAACTCTCTCTCTCCCCCCTCCCTCCCTCTCTTCTCCTCTCACCCCCTCTCTGTCTCTCTGCCCCTCTCTCCCCCCTCTCTGTCTCTCTCCAACTCTCTCTCTCCCCCCTCCCTCCCTCCCTCCCTCCCTCCCTCCCTCTCTCCTCCTCTCTCCCCCCTCTCTGTCTCTCTCCAACTCTCTCTCTCCCCCCTCCCTCCGTCCCTCTCTCCTCCTCTCCCCCCTCTCTGTCTCTCCAGATATATCATTAGTCTGTAATGTCTCTATATGTTATTAATACCACTGAAGCCTCTCAGACCACTTTCTCTAGGAAGAAATTCCACATGCAGCCAAGTACAAAGTTCACTAAATCTCTCTCTCTCTCTCTCTCTCTCTCTCTCTCTCTCTCTCTCTCTGTCTCTCTGTCTCTCTCTCTGTCTCTCTGTCTCTCTCTCTCTCTCTCTCTCTGTCTCTCTCTCTCTCTCTGTCTCTCTCTGTCTCTCTCTCCAACTCTCTCAACAGAGCCCATGAAAGAGAGAAGTGCCTTGGAAAATGAACAGAGAGACTGCTAGTACTATCTATATGTGTCATGGGGAACGTTAGTTATGTTAGGACGTTCATAGAAGCTCACACATACTCTACTCTATTTTACTCAACTCTACATTCAGACAATCTCCGAGTTCAGCTGCCAAAAACCATGACGACACGTGGATGCTATTTTACGACACTTGGATTATATCATGACACTATGCGGGAGTGCTTCTGTGTTCATTGACATGCCTTCATGGGTTAGAACAAAAACATTTGGTTGGAGTTTGGTTGGTGGTCTCTGAGCTGTGGTTGTAGACAGAAAGAAAGACTGACAGACAAAGACAGACAGGCGGACACAGGGACAGACAGACACACGGACAGACAGATACACAGACCGACAGACACACAGACACACAGACAAACAGACATACACACAGACAGACGCACGGACCGACAGACCGACAGACCGACAGACCGACAGACAGACAGACAGACAGACAGACAGACAGACAGACAGACAGACAGACAGACGTAGACAGTCAAACAGACAGACAGACGTAGACAGTCACACAGACAGACGTAGACAGACAGACAGACAGACAGACAGACAGACAGACAGACAGACAGACAGACAGACAGACAGACAGACAGACAGACAGACAGACAGACAGACAGACGTCCTGATATGTTCGTCAGCTACATTACTCAGATGCAGAGAACCACAGAAGTGAACTAATCTCTGATGTAATGACCTGATTGGTAACCTGGTAGTAATATAATTCCTGATGGAATGCCTGACTGGTAGGCTGGTGGTCTGCATCAGGACTCTCTACTGCAGGAGGAGTAATCTGCCACACTGCTTCAGGATTTATGGAAAACCTGGGAATTTTGGGAAAGTTACCGGAATTTTGCAACCCAATGAGGACCAATCTGACATCACAGCCTATTCCCTATACTTCACTTACCAGAGCCCTATGAGGTTACCAGGTTACCAGAGCCCTATGTGGTTACCAGGTTACCAGAGCCCTATGAGGTTACCAGGTTACCAGAGCCCTATGAGGTTACCAGGTTACCAGAGCCCTATGTTACCAGGTTACCAGAGCCCTATGAGGTTACCAGGTTACCAGGTTACCAGAGCCCTATGAGGTTACCAGGTAACCAGAGCCCTATGTGGTTACCAGGTTACCAGAGCCCTATGAGGTTACCAGGTTACCAGAGCCCTATGAGGTTACCAGGTAACCAGAGCCCTATGTGGTTACCAGGTTACCAGAGCCCTATGAGGTTACCAGGTTACCAGAGCCCTATTTACCAGGTTACCAGAGCCCTATGAGGTTACCAGGTTACCAGAGCCCTATAGCAGGTTACCTTCCCTGTAATGTAAATATTGTAAATACTAAATATATATGACATATAAATAAATGTGTTTGGTAAATAACATTAAGTTTCTTGACCATGATGACTATTGTAGTGAAATATATTTATGTGCAATATATACAGTGAGTGGAAC
>NC_052321.1:4786820-4841820 GCF_016432855.1 Salvelinus namaycush
TCCCTCCCTCTGTCTCTCAATTCAATTCAATTCAATTCAAGGGGCTTTATTGGCATGGGAAACATGTGTTAACATTGCCAAAGCAAGTGAGGTAGACAATACACAAAAGTGAAACAAACAATACAAATTAACAGTAAGCATTACACATACAGAAGTTTCAAAACAATAAAGACATTACAAATGTCATATTATATATATACAGTGTTGTAACAATGTACAAATGGTTAAAGCACACAAATTAAAATAAATAAGCATAAATATGGGTTGTATTTACAATGGTGTTTGTTCTTCACTGGTTGCCCTTTTCTTGTGGCAACAGGTCACAAATCTTGCTGCTGTGATGGCACACTGTGGAATTTCACCCAGTAGATATGGGAGTTTATCAAAATTGGATTTGTTTTCGAATTCTTTGTGGATCTGTGTAATCTGAGGGAAATATGTGTCTCTAATATGGTCATACATTGGGCAGGAGGTTAGGAAGTGCAGCTCAGTTTCCACCTCATTTTGTGGGCAGTGTGCACATAGCCTGTCTTCTCTTGAGAGCCATGTCTGCCTACGGCGGCCTTTCTCAATAGCAAGGCTATGCTCACTGAGTCTGTACATAGTCAAAGCTTTCCTTAAGTTTGGGTCAGTCACAGTGGTCAGGTATTCTGCCACTGTGTACTCTCTGTTTAGGGCCAAATAGCATTCTAGTTTGCTCTGTTTTTTTGTTAATTCTTTCCAATGTGTCAAGTAATTATCTTTTTGTTTTCTCATGATTTGGTTGGGTCTAATTGTGCTGTTGTCCTGGGGCTCTGTGGGGTGTGTTTGTGTTTGTGAACAGAGCCCTAGGACCAGCTTGCTTAGGGGACTCTTCTCCAGGTTCATCTCTCTGTAGGTGATGGCTTTGTTATGGAAGGTTTGGGAATCGCTTCCTTTTAGGTGGTTGTAGAATTTAACGGCTCTTTTCTGGATTTTGATAATTAGTGGGTATCGGCCTAATTCTGCTCTGCATGCATTATTTGGTGTTCTACGTTGTACACGGAGGATATTTTTGCAGAATTCTGCATGCAGAGTCTCAATTTGGTGTTTGCCCCATTTTGTGAAATCTTGGTTGGTGAGCGGACCCCAGACCTCACAACCATAAAGGGCAATGGGCTCTATGACTGATTCAAGTATTTTTAGCCAGATCCTAATTGGTATGTTGAAATTTATGTTCCTTTTGATGGCATAGAATGCCCTTCTTGCCTTGTCTCTCAGATCGTTCACAGCTTTGTGGAAGTTACCTGTGGTGCTGATGTTTAGGCCGAGGTATGTATAGTTTTTTGTGTGCTCTAGGGCAACGGTGTCTAGATGGAATTTGTGGTCCTGGCGACTGGACCTTTTTTGGAACATCTCTCTCTCCCTCTCTCTCTCTTTTCCCTCCCTCTGTTTCTATCTCTGTCTCTCTCTCCCTCTCCCTCTCTTTTCCCTCCCTCTGTTTCTATCTCTGTCTCTCTCTCCCTCTCCCTCTCTTTTCCCTCCCTCTGTCTCTGTCTCTCTCTCTCTCTTTTCCCTCCCTCTGTTTCTCTCTGTCCAATGACACTCCTGTTTCTAATTAACTGATGGATTGACAAAGGGGTGGAGAAGGGGACTGTGTTCACACACACACACACACACACACACACACACACACACACACACACACACACACACACACACACACACACACACACACACACACACACACACACACACACACACACACATCCTAAGCTATGAACCCGGGCATGCTGCTAACTTTATAAGTGTGAGGGGAGAGGAGGCAGCCTGCCAAGAAAGAGGGAGAAGAGAGAGTGAAAGAGGGGGGATGAGTGGGAGAGAAACAGAGTGAAAATGTGTGAACGAGG
Source organism: Salvelinus namaycush (assembly GCF_016432855.1). Classification (NCBI taxonomy): domain Eukaryota; kingdom Metazoa; phylum Chordata; class Actinopteri; order Salmoniformes; family Salmonidae; genus Salvelinus; species Salvelinus namaycush. The sequence continues at coordinate 4,788,689 of NC_052321.1, forward strand.
CCTATGCAAAGTGAACCGTTAACCCGAGGGCGTGAAGTCTCTACCTCAGCAGACCCTCTCTTAGATTCACACGCCTCACCTTCCCTTGATTCTCTATTCTATTTCTCTTTTGATCACAACTTCTTCATGACATGTCTCCAGAGCATTAGGGTTGCCCCCTATACATTACTATACTATCACATCTCAGGGAAAGAATCCAGGAACACAGCAGATCTGACGGTAGGGCTGGGTTGGTGCTAACTCATATACTGTCCACACAGGGAGACACCGGGTATGGGAAATTAACACTATAGGTCAACCCTGGTAGCAGCCAGCAGCATATACCACCTTGCATCCCCACTGCTGGCTGGCTAAGCAGGGTTTGGTTCTGGTAGATCCAGGTGTTGGAGGACCAGAGAAGGGATCACAACGCCATGGCATTTATGGCAAGAACAGGAATACAAAAATTCCAGTAATTTTTCAAATACACAGGTGCTCCAGAAATCCTGGTTGGAAGAGTCCCGGAATGAGGATAGTATAAGCAGGAATTCCAGGAATCCTCCAACCAGGTTTTCTAGGAAGAATGGGAATTTGGGGAAGTAAGTGGAATTTTGTAACCGTAGGCAAGAGTAGGACAGCAGGCCAGAATGGAGGGAGTAGACACTTGAAATTGTCAATCTGGTTGTATGCTCTGGGTAACTTCTTAGCCAAGTTTGCCAACACTCACTGATTGAGTGATGCCACGAGACCGCAATTTTCTAAATCGAGGGTCAACTCCCTCTGTGTGCAAATCAAACATACTCATGGAAGTATCAGGAATGACACTATCTGGTGACTGTGTGTGTGTGTGTGTGTGTGTGTGTGTGTGTGTGTGTGTGTGTGTGTGTGTGTGTGTGTGTGTGTGTGTGTGTGTGTGTGTGTGTGTGTGTGTGTGTGTGTGTGTGTGTGTGTGTGTGTGTGTGTGTGTGTGTCTGGTTCACACAGTGCTTAGGAGTCGTGAGTATCAATGTGACTGGAGAAGGAGAGGACCTCAGTAAGTAGCTTACTGCTGGACCAAGACACCTCAGTAAGTAGCTTACTGCTGGACCAAGACACCACAGTAAGTAGCTTACTGCTGGACCAAGACACCTCAGTAAGTAGCTTACTGCTGGACCAAGACACCACAGTAAGTAGCTTACTGCTGGACCAAGACACCTCAGTAAGTAGCTTACTGCTGGACCAAGACACCACAGTAAGTAGCTTACTGCTGGACCAAGACACCTCAGTAAGTAGCTTACTGCTGGACCAAGACACCACAGTAAGTAGCTTACTGCTGGACCAAGACACCTCAGTAAGTAGCTTACTGCTGGACCAAGACACCACAGTAAGTAGCTTACTGCTGGACCAAGACACCTCAGTAAGTAGCTTACTGCTGGACCAAGACACCACAGTAAGTAGCTTACTGCTGGACCAAGACACCTCAGTAAGTACCTTACTGCTGGACCAAGACACCTCAGTAAGTACCTTACTGCTGGACCAAGACACCTCAGTAAGTAGCTTACTGCTGGACCAAGACACCTCAGTAAGTAGCTTACTGCTGGACCAAGACACCACAGTAAGTAGCTTACTGCTGGACCAAGACACCTCAGTAAGTAGCTTACTGCTGGACCAAGACACCACAGTAAGTAGCTTACTGCTGGACCAAGACACCTCAGTAAGTAGCTTACTGCTGGACCAAGACACCTCAGTAAGTAGCTTACTGCTGGACCAAGACACCACAGTAAGTAGCTTACTGCTGGACCAAGACACCTCAGTAAGTAGCTTACTGCTGGACCAAGACACCACAGTAAGTAGCTTACTGCTGGACCAAGACACCTCAGTAAGTAGCTTACTGCTGGACCAAGACACCACAGTAAGTAGCTTACTGCTGGACCAAGACACCTCAGTAAGTACCTTACTGCTGGACCAAGACACCTCAGTAAGTAGCTTACTGCTGGACCAAGACACCTCAGTAAGTAGCTTACTGCTGGACCAAGACACCTCAGTAAGTAGCTTACTGCTGGACCAAGACACCTCAGTAAGTAGCTTACTGCTGGACCAAGACACCTCAGTAAGTAGCTTACTGCTGGACCAAGACACCTCAGTAAGTAGCTTACTGCTGGACCAAGACACCTCAGTAAGTAGCTTACTGCTGGACCAAGACACCACAGTAAGTACCTTACTGCTGGACCAAGACACCTCAGTAAGTAGCTTACTGCTGGACCAAGACACCTCAGTAAGTAGCTTACTGCTGGACCAAGACACCTCAGTAAGTAGCTTACTGCTGGACCAAGACACCTCAGTAAGTAGCTTACTGCTGGACCAAGACACCTCAGTAAGTAGCTTACTGCTGGACCAAGACACCTCAGTAAGTAGCTTACTGCTGGACCAAGACACCTCAGTAAGTAGCTTACTGCTGGACCAAGACACCTCAGTAAGTAGCTTACTGCTGGACCAAGACACCTCAGTAAGTAGCTTACTGCTGGACCAAGACACCTCAGTAAGTAGCTTACTGCTGGACCAAGACACCTCAGTAAGTAGCTTACTGCTGGACCAAGACACCTCAGTAAGTAGCTTACTGCTGGACCAAGACACCACAGTAAGTAGCTTACTGCTGGACCAAGACACCTCAGTAAGTAGCTTACTGCTGGACCAAGACACCTCAGTAAGTAGCTTACTGCTGGACCAAGACACCTCAGTAAGTAGCTTACTGCTGGACCAAGACACCACAGTAAGTAGCTTACTGCTGGACCAAGACACCTCAGTAAGTAGCTTACTGCTGGACCAAGACACCACAGTAAGTAGCTTACTGCTGGACCAAGACACCTCAGTAAGTAGCTTACTGCTGGACCAAGACACCTCAGTAAGTAGCTTACTGCTGGACCAAGACACCACAGTAAGTAGCTTACTGCTGGACCAAGACACCTCAGTAAGTAGCTTACTGCTGGACCAAGACACCTCAGTAAGTAGCTTACTGCTGGACCAAGACACCTCAGTAAGTAGCTTACTGCTGGACCAAGACACCTCAGTAAGTAGCTTACTGCTGGACCAAGACACCACAGTAAGTAGCTTACTGCTGGACCAAGACACCTCAGTAAGTAGCTTACTGCTGGACCAAGACACCTCAGTAAGTAGCTTACTGCTGGACCAAGACACCACAGTAAGTAGCTTACTGCTGGACCAAGACACCACAGTAAGTAGCTTACTGCTGGACCTAGACACCACATGACCACTGAATGTTCACCCCACCTCTCCCCCATCACCTCCACCCACTAACCCCCCATTTCCTCACTAACCCCCCTCTCTCCCCATCTCCTCCCCTCACTAACCCATCTCTCCCATCCCTGCTATATCCAACTAACCCCGTATCTCCCTCACTAACCCCGTCTCTCCCCCCCTCCCCTCACTAACCCATCTCTCCCCTCCCTGCTATATCCAACTAACCCCGTATCTCCCCCCCTCCCCTCACTAACCCCCCCTCTCCCCCTCCTCCCCTATCTCCCCCCTCTTACCCATCTCCTCACTAATCCCCCTCCTCCCTCCCGCATGTCAACTAATGTCATGTAGTGTTATGTCAGCTATAGTCATGGAGCGTTATGTCAACTAATGTCATGTAGTGTTATGTCAAATGATGTCATCTAGCATTACTGTATGCCAACTAATGTCATGTAACATTATGTCAACTAGAGTTCTCACAGTCTCCTGAAGCCAGTCTCCTTCAGACTGTTTGAACTTTACAGGCTCTCTAAGAAGGCTTTAACCTGTCTCGCCCCCCCGTTCCGCTAGCGGAACTCCTCCCACATTCCACTGAAAAGGCAGAGCGCGAAATTCAAAAAATATTTTTTTAGAAATATTTAACTTTCACACATTAACAAGTCCAATACAGCTAATGAAAGATACACATCTTGTGAATCCAGCCAACATGTCCGATTTTTTAAATGTTTTACAGGGAAAACACAATATATATTTATGTTAGCTCACCAACAAATAGAAAAAAGCACAGACATTTTTCACAGCACAGGTAGCAAAATCAAAATCAACCAAACTAACCTAGAACAAACCAAAGAAACCAAGAAACAACTTAATCAGATGACAGTCTTATAACATGTTATACAATAAATCTATGTTTTGTTCGAAAAATGTGCATATTTGAGCTATAAATCAGTTTTACATTACTGCTACCATCATAGCTACAGTCAGAAATAGCACGGGAGTAGCCAGAGTAAATACAGACACCAACGTCAACTACCTAATTACACATCATAAAACATTTCAGAAAAATATATGGTGGATAGCAAATGAAAGACAAAGATCTTGTGAATATAGCCAATATTTCCGATTTTTAAAATGTTTTACAGCGAAAACACCACGTATATTTATGTTAGCTCACCACCAAATACAAAAGACAGACAGACATTTTTCACAGCACCGGTAGCATGCAGGTAGCATGCACAAAGCCAACCTAACTAACCTAGAACCAACCTAACTAACCTAGAAACAACTCCCTCAGATGACAGTCCTATAACATGTTACACAATAAATCTATGTTTTGTTCAAAAAATGTGCATATTTGAGCTATAAATCAGTTTTACATTACTGCTACCATCATAGCTACAGTCAGAAATAGCACGGGAGTAGCCAGAGTAAATACAGACACCAACGTCAACTACCTAATTACTCATCATAAAACATTTCAGAGAAATATATGGTGGATAGCAAATGAAAGACAAAGATCTTGTGAATACAGCCAATATTTCCGATTTTTGAAGTGTTTTACAGCGAAAACACAATATATCGTTATATTAGCTTACTACAATAGCTATCACACAACAGCATTGATTCAAGGCAAACGGTAGCGATAGCACAGTTCGACAGATATATGAAATAGCATCCCAAATTGTGTCCTTATCTTTGTTGATCTTCCATCAGAATGTTGTACAAGGGGTCCTTTGTTCAGAACCGTCTTTGTTTGGATCCAGAACGAACTATTTCCCTCTTGAATTAGCAAGCACACTGGCCGTGCGGCGCTAACCTCTCCTTCTTGAACAAATTCCTCCAACGCATCACGTCTAAAGTCCCGAATAAATTTCAATAATATAATTAAACTATATTGAAAAAACATACTTTAGGATGATATTGTGACATGTATCAAATAAAATCGAAGCCGGAGATCATATTCACCTATAACGACGGTTTTCCAGGAGGCGATTCCAGGTCCAACTTCGCGCCTTCCAAAAAAAAATAATGGCGGACCTCTCACTCCAAGAGGTTGTATTCAATCCCAGAACGAGATAATCAAGTCATTTCTGCTCTCACTTCCGCATGACACCCAGGGGAAGGTGTATGACGTGTTTCTACAGTCATAAGTGACATGCCCTTTTATAGACAAGCTCTTGAAGAGAGACCTCGCTTTTGGAAATCTCACTTCCGGATAGGAAATGGGCTGTAAAAAGAGTTCTGTTTCACTTAGAGAAATAATTAGAACGGTTTTAGAAACTAGAGAGTGTTTTCTATCCAATATTAATAATAATATGCATATTGTACGAGCAAGAATTGAGTACGAGGCCGTTTAAATTGGATACGATTTTCCCCAAAAGTGAAAACAGCACCCCCTGTCCTTAAGAAGTTTTAACTACCAGGTCACACGATACATCAAACAAGCATCATCTCTACAGCACTAGGCAGATCTGACCGCCTGTATTTCCCTCCATTCAAATACTCCTCCCGCAAAATATAAGAAAGACGGAGAACTAGCCATTAGATGGCTAAATAGTAGGGCTTTGTCACCGAGCTGGACAAAAGCAATACTCACAACTTAAAATTGAACCATTTCTGGAGGAGTCTTAGCAGCATGTTCTGATGATCACTGATGTGTCCCAATCATCTCTCCTTGCTGACAAAGTGTAGACGTGTAAATTTACCCTCACTGAATTTAAAGGAAATGGCTGTTATAAGAAATATGGTGGAAACTTCCTCTAGCCCATGTCTCCAACAATCCAATGCTTTCACATTTGTGGGGAGTAAAATATATATACAGTATAATTTTCTACAGTATTATTTCTACATTGTAGAATAATAGTGAAGACATCAAAAATATGAAATAACACATATCGAATCACGTAGTAACCAAAAAAGTGTTAAACAAATCCAAATATATTTTATATTTGAGGTTCTTCAAAGTAGCCACGCTTTGCCTTGATGACAGCTTTGCAAACTCTTGGCATTCTGTCAACCAGCTTCATGAGGTAGTCACCTGGAATGCATTTCAATTAACAGGTGTGCCTTGTTAAAAGTTAATTTGTGGAATTTCTTTCCTTCTTAATTTAATGTGTTTGAGCCAATCAGATGTGTTGTGACAAGGTAGGAGTGGTATACAGAAGGTAGCCCTATTTGGTAAATGACCAAGTCCATATTATGGCAAGAACAGCTCAAATAAGCAAAGAGAAACGACAGTCCATCATTACTTTAAGAAGTGAAGGTCAGTCAATGATGGAGTGCAGAATCAAATGACCTGGCCTCCACAATCACCCGACCTCAACCCAACTGAGATGGTTTGGGATGAGTTGGATAGCAGAGTGAAGGAAAAGTAGCCAACAAGTGTGGGAACTACTTCAAGACTGTTGAAAAATGCATTCCAGGTGACTACCTCATGAAGCTGGTTGAGAGAATGCCAAAAGTGTGCAAAGTTGTCATCAAGGCAAAGCATGACTACTTTGAAGAACCTCAAATATAAAATATATTTTGATTTGTTTAACACTTTTTGGTTACTACATGATTCCATATGTGTTATTTCATAGTTTTGATGTCTTCGCTATTATTCTACAATGTAAAAAATACTAAAAATAAAGAAAAACCCTTGAATGAGTAGGTCCACACTTTCGACTGGTACTATATGTGTACACTACCGTTCAAAACTTTGGGCCACTTATAAATGTTCTTGTTTTTGCCAGAAAAGCAAGTTTTTTGTCCATTAAAATAACATCAAATTGATCAGAAACACAGTGTAGACATTGTTAATGTTGTGAATGACTATTGTAGCTGAAAACAGCAGATTTTTAATGGAATATCTACATAGACATACAGAGGCCCATTATCAGCAACCATCACTCCTGTGTTCCAATGGCACCTTGTGTTAGCTAATCCAAGTTTATAATTTTAAAAGGTTAATTGATTTATTACAAAACCCTTTTGCAATTATGTTAGCTTCATTAAATAGTACCCACAAAACACCAGTCTCAACGTCAACAGTGAAGAGGCAGCTCTTCCAGAACTGCATACAGTACACTGCATAGATACTGACACACTGGTTGGTATGACATCAGACATGTTAACCACACACAGACATGCACGCATGTACACACACACAAACGCAAGCACGCACACACAAACGCACATACACAAACACACACACACAGACACAGAGGTTACCTGTGTCTGAGGTGCGATGGATTCTCTGCTCCTGACTGGTTGACTGACCCCCCCCCCCCCCCCCCCCCCCCCCCCCACCTGTCAATCATACACACACCCAGGTATGTCAGTAATGCAACAAGTGTCTTTTCTTGCTGCTGTGTGTGTGTGTGTGTGTGTGTGTGTGTGTGTGTGTGTGTGTGTGTGTGTGTGTGTGTGTGTGTGTGTGTGTGTGTGTGTGTGTGTGTGTGTGTGTGTGTGTGTGTGAGACATTTTTAGTAGATTCTCAGGGCACACACCACAAGCCTGTTCATCAAAAGGAAAAAGGAGAGGAGAGAAGGAGAGGAGGGGAGGGGAGGAGGAGAGGGGGGGAGGGGGAGAGGGGAGGGGAGGAGGAAAGGGGAGGAATCTTCACTAAATGTGTTCCTACTGCGCCATAGTCCAATGGCGGCGAGCCTTACACCGCTCCAGCCGACAATTGGCATTGCACATGGTGATCTTAGGCTTGTGTGCGGCTGCTCGGCCATGGAAACCCATTTCATTAAGCTTCTGACTAACAGCTATTGTGCTGACGTTGCTTCCAGAGGCAGTTTGGAACTCGGTAGTGAGTGTTGCAACCGAGGAAAGATGATGTTCATGAGCTTCAGCACTTGGCGGTCATGTTCTATGAGCTTGTGTGGCCTACCACTTCGAGGCTGAGCTGTTGTTGCTCCTAGTCATTTCCACTTCACAATAACAGCACTTACAGGTGACCGGGGGCAGCTCTAGCAAGGCATAAAATCCTATGACGGTGCCACGTTGTCAGTCACTGAGCTCTTCAGTACGGGCCATTCTACTGACAATGTTTGTCTATGGAGATTGCATGGATGTCTGCTCGATTTTATACACCTGTCATCACAGGGTGTGGCTGAAATAAGTCTGTACCCACAACACTTCTAGCATGATGTCTCAAAACTTCCCCTTTAATGAGAAATTTCATGAGAAAGTGGCGATTAATATATGCAGATGTAAACAGTGTGGTAATGTTGTTTATATATGTGCAGTTGTGAGCAGCAATGTTCCATTGTCATTTTGCAATAATTACTCCCAGCAACCCAGTACCAAAGTCTTGCGTAATTGGTCAGCTGCTCAATTAAATTCTGGGTCTATATACAGGGCATTCGGGAAATATTCAGACCCCTTGACTTTTTCCACATTTTGTTACATTACAGCCTTGTTCTAAAATTGATTAAATTGTTTTTCCCCCCCCCCTCATCAAACTACACACAATACTCCATAATGACAAAGCAAACACATGGTTTTTAGAAATGTTTGCAAATGTATATAAATAAGACAACTGAAATATCACATTTACATAAGTATTCAGACCCTTTAATCAGTATAGTGTTGAAGCACATTTGGCAGCGAACACAGCCTAGAGTCTTCAGCAAAGCTGTCATCAAGGCAAAGCGTGGCCACTGAAGAATCTCAAATAGAAAAATATATTTTGATTTGTTTAACACTTTTTTGGTTACTACATGATTCCATATATGTGTTATTTCATAGGTTTGATCTCTTCACTATTATTCTACAATGTAGAAAATAGTAAAAAAATAAAGAAAAACCATTGAATGAGTAGGTGTGTACCGGTACGGTGGACAGGTGTTTTGCCTTTCCAAATCATGCCCAATCAGTGGAACTTATCACAGGTGGCCTCCAATCAAGTTGTAGAAACATCTCAAGGATGATCAATGGAAACAGGATGCACCTGAGCTCAATTTCGAGACTCATAGCAAAGGGTCTGAATACCTATGTATATTAGGTATTTCTGTTTTTCATTTTTTTTATACATTTGCAAAGAATTCTAAAAACCTGTTTTTGCTTTGTCATTATGGGGTATTTTGTGTAGATTGATGAGGAGCATTTTTTATTTAACACATTTTAGAATAAGGCTGTAACGTAACAAAATGTGAGAAAAGTGAAGGGGTCTGAAAACTTTCCGAATGCACTGTATATTAGGAGAAGATCTAAAGATGAGTGGAACCTGATGTAGGAGCTCCACCCTCTCTCTGTGCAAGTTAAGGGCTGAAAGTCCCCTTCCCTTCCAAAATGTGAAAGTCTCTGTGCAAGTTAAGGGCTGAAAGTTGCTAACACCTGCGAAATCGTGATATGTCCAAATAACCAGTGACGAAAACCCCAAAAAACCGGAACTACTCCTGCTGTTACTCCACACATCCCATTCCTTCCTGTCAGATTCTATAATACCAGTTATGTTTATGTAGATCTGTCCACAAGAGATTCATGTAAAAACAAAGACTAAACAAAGACAAAGACGATATTTAGGTTGTTTTAGAGCTCAAAACACACACAACTGCATCAAATATAATATTATACCTAATATACATAGGTATTCAGACCCTTTGCTATGAGTCTCGAAATTGAGGTCAGGTGCATCCTGTTTCCATTGTTTTCTCTAACAATGGGAATAAAAGTCTGCAAAGGCAGGCAGGAAGAGGCGGGAGCCAGTGGGAAAAGTCTAGCCAATGAGAGGTCAGATTTGCATCTGAACAACAGGCACAACTCTGATATAAAAAAAAAAATCTTGAAGTTGCCGGGATGCCACGTGTTAGCACATATATCAGTACATTCATAATAACCTAAGCATTACAAAATGTATATTTGAATCAAATAAGCCACAATTACCATTTATGTTGACCAAGTTCAACTATCTCTCATTGACCTCCGTACAAATGTTTTAGGGCGGAGTCAGCCTTCTCCTTCACCTTCCTCTTCCTGTTTTAAACCTAACCTTAACCACACTGCTAACCTTATGGTAAGACCTCATTTTAAATTAAGTTTTTCTTCTTTATAAAGAAAGGTTTATGATATGGCCAATTTTGACTTTGCAACTTGGCCATATGATGGGAACACATATATTAGGAGGCCGGAGGTCAGTGTTCATGCAAGAATTTGGTTCTGGGATCCTAAATGAGTTGCCTATCTGATAAATATAGGCTACTTCATTTAAAAATACACAAAAGGCCTATTGTGACCCTAAGCACATTGTCTTCTGTTCAGTTCATCTTCCCAAGTATTTTTGCGAAGATGAACTGGGCATATTTGCCTTTGCAGACATTTATTCCCATTGTTAGAGAAGACAGTCCAATATCGTGTCAATATAAAAGACAATCTTTGGTTTAAAATCTGAAATTGTCAAACTAGGTGGGGCTTCTAACTTTGCAATTTGCCCAGAAAGTGACACCCCCCCCCCTAATGGTTTCATTAAGGTTGATTCAGGGAGATTTTGTTATTTTTTTATTTTACTTTTTTTTAACTAGGCAAGTCAGTTAAGAACAAATTCTTAACTTCAATGATAGCCTAGGAACAGTGGGCTAACTGCCTTGCTCAGGATGACAGATTTTTACCTTGTCAGCTCGGGGATTCGATCTAGCAACCATTCGGTTACTACTAGTCCAACGATCTAACCACTAGGCTACCTGCCGCCTCAGAGAGACTTGTATTATTTAGAATCCTGTTAACAAAGAGTGGCTTTTCCTGTAGTGGCGGATTTCAGAGAATAATTCCTCAGGAATGACAACGCATTGGTCAACAACACTTTGCTAATGGTAGGCCTACCTGTATATACTTCTGTCTGCCGGTACGCGCACTGCAGTTACAACAACACACGTGAGCGCGCAGCAGGTCCTGATGTTGATGGCATAGGCGTCACATTCCCTTATCCGGCTGTCCAGACGCTGCCTGTCTATAAAGTTATTAAAACGGTCGAAAACAGTCTATAGATGACACGCATACCTAATATTTCTTACCTTTTTCCATATAATGGGAATTCATAGTTCCATACGTTTCTGTTTGATTGTTCATGTGACCATTTGATGTGTATGAGTTTAATTAAATTGAGACGGGGTCTTTCTGGCAGCACACGAGACAGCCAGGGTAACAGGTGTGTAGGACGCTATTTTATTACTTACCTGCCGCAGGTGACTATGGTAGAAGTCAAACAAACTAACTAACGAACTGAAGCGAAACAAGTCACAGTTGATAAAAGTAAGTATCCCAGTTTTTATATAACAATTTATCGCTCATAAAATGTGTTTTGTGGGGTTGGTATGCTGTAGCAACTGTGTTTCCGGACTTCTACTGCCTCCCTCTCGTCGTTGTCTGTGGGAGAGAGAGAATGAGGCGACAGCACGGTCAGTTTGGCCAAACAACGATGAAATTTTTGAAACTGTAGTTTGGCTATGATGGCTTTTCTCGCTTTTGTTGAGAATAATATGAAAAATGAAAATAATCTCTGATTTGATAAAACAGCAGTGTGAATGAACGAACAGGAGAGAAACAGAAAAGTCACGCGATAAGCAAACACGTTGAGGTATTTTATTCACCGAAGTAGGTTTTATATCAGACATTCAACAGACGTTATTAAATCTCTTGTCATAACGTTTGTATTGATTGTCATAAACCTCAAAACAAGTCGTACTTTGTCAAAACATTTCTTGCCTACTTTTACAACCTAGAAAGAATCAAATGGGACCGACCACCTCAATTTAGTCTTATGTAGCAACATTTGAGTGGGGTGTTTTTTGTTGTTGCGTTGTAAAGAATAAACTAAAGTCGCACACTCCATGTGTAATCTCCCAGCAATTAATTGGTATTTACCAACGTTTCGGCATCACTGTGCCTTCTTCAGGGTAATGTGATGAATACTTGAACCAGGTATTTTTTATTTTATTTAACTAGGCAAGTCAGTTAAGAACAAATTCTTATTTTCAATGACGGCCTAGGAACAGTTATGTAGACAAACAGTGCAATTAGTGTAACCAATGACTAGTGAGGGGTGTGTCATAATGATTTAAGTTAATTAGAATTAATGAAACTTAAAAAAAATTGTTTTTGGCATATTAAATATATATTATGCTATTGTTATCATATAGAAACATCATGGAATATTGTACGTCATATTAGCATCAACATACATTATTATTTCGTATATCTTTTTTGTTACATGTAATCTTTTAGTTCAACCTTATATATATATATATGAGACTTGTAATATATAAGAGTAAAGACTCACTGCTATAATAAATACAATTGTATATCATACACTGCATTTGAGGAACAATGTGAAAGTAATTCTCCTTTAAAAGTGGATAAACCTGAAACCCCACTTTTGAGAAAATGGCCTTGAATGTTTTGGTACATCAACTGGAGAGCTCTTTGTCTAGTCAGTGTCTCTACACCCAGTCAGTGTCTCTACACCCAGTCAGTGTCTCTACACCCAGTCAGTGTCTCTACACCCAGTCAGTGTCTCTACACCCAGTCAGTGTCTCTACACCCAGTCAGTGTCTCTACACCCAGTCAGTGTCTCTACACCCAGTCAGTGTCTCTACACCCAGTCAGTGTCTCTACACCCAGTCAGTGTCTCTACACCCAGTCAGTGTCTCTACACCCGTCTCTTGGCCCGTCTCTTGGCCCGTCTCTTGGCCCGTCTCTTGGCCCGTCTCTTTAAGGATTCACATGTGAGGCCATGTTCTAAACAATCAAAGCTTTCAAAACTAAAAGTAGTAGCCTACAATAAGGAAAAGCTCCAGGTAAAAATACACTTTATCTAGTCCTTGGCCTATATCCCAATCTGACTTTGTTGCAGGTCATGTTCTTCACATTACCCTCTCTGGTAAACACACACTAAATGTAATGAAATCAATGTTTATTCATCACAGGATACAGAGGGTGTAAACGGTACAGTGAAATGTTTACTTGCGTAGTAGCAATATAAAAAAAAAAATGTCCAGGTGTAAATATGTTATAGTTATTAGATGATTCTTACCCAGACACACTTGTTTAAATTGATGCGTCATGTGAAGGAAATGCTGTAACCACTCCCCAGCCACATCTAGCTAAGTGGATGGGTCACTATTCTCGAGACGTACACATGTTCATAAAATACAATAGATGGCTGTAATCACCCCCAGGCACATTATCTGGCTAACTTGATGGGTCATGTAACAATCTGGCAAAGTCTTCTGTTTTACACATGTAGCTACCTAAACAATGACCCGGAATAATCCAAACTCTTACTACTACCAATACAAACATAGTAATAGCTGTAGTATGAATCTGCAGGTAGCTAAAGCTAAGCAACTATGTTCAATGTTAGCGAGCTATGCAAATATGTCTTTATTTGAATAATATTACTACACAGATCATACATGTAATGTAAGCTAGCGAGCCAGCAAGGTAACATTCTCTAGCTAGCTAGCAGTAGGCTTTAACTTGCAATGAATTCAACTTTCAGATAAAATTAGAAACGTATATCTGAAAATGTAGCTAGACTCTTACCCGTATACAAAGAGGAACACTTCACGACTGACTTGAACCATTTAACTCTGTTTTGATTGTAGCTACATCTTGTTTGGCCAGCGTAGTGTCAAGTCACTCCAGTTCACACTGACCGTGGTGTGTGCAGGAAGTAGCCCATCACTTTTTCCAACTGATCTGCCGATAGCGCCTGCTAAATTCAGGACATCAATGTTGAGAAAAGTAGTAAAACTTTTGTAGTTCTTGATGGCTAACGTTAAATCTTTCAAAAACGGGATGATAGAAAGAACATTCAACACATACTCAGCAGCTCACGTTATAGACAGAAGCATGCTACATGGGAGACCAATCCAAACCCATCTCCCGGCATGTCCAGCCCATACATTTTCTCAGCCAATCATGGCTAGTGGGAAGGTTCCTGACTTTTTCCGTGGTTAAACCAACTAGGCTCGTAATTTAATTTGTATTTACAGATGGAATAAAAGTTTGTTATTAAGTTCACGTGTTCCAGAAGTTATTTCTGCCCCAAAAAAAAAAACATTTTGAAAGAACATCTGTTTACGCCTCTCCTGTGAAGTAGTGGCGTGCGACATACGTCTAGTTCCCTGAAACGATTCACAAGTCATATAAAAAGGCATTTAAATCTCTTGTTTTTAACTGTTGCGTTGATTGTCATAAACATCAGACCTGCTCAGGGTGAGATCAATCTGAGTCAGGCCTGTAGTCATAAAGCATCTGAGTAGGAGTGCTGATCTAGGATCAGGTCTCTCCTGTCCATGTGTTCTTCATCTAAAGAAAATACTACTCTATGTGCGCTTTCAAACATAGTTCTAATCATTTAGACTTATTTTTATCGTTCGGTTGGTTTCACATTGCCAAATGTCAAACTAACTAAAAGGCCTAAACAAAATCACGTTTGTGCTAGTCAATTGTTTATTGGACAAAATGCTAATGTTAAATCCATTTTAGCAATCGAGTTCACTGACGTCGTGATTTGACCTTGTTTTTTCTGAGTTCCCAGTTGTCTTGAAGGCACTATGACCATCAGATGCAGGTACCATTAGTCCAGTAAATTAAAAAAGCAAATTAGTTCAATTTATGCAAAGCTGTGCCTCTCACAAGTGCAACAGCAACTGATCTATTTTGTTATCAAAGCTAGAGTCTTGAAATCTAATATGGTCTGAGAAGAACAATATTGGCAGGCCAGGCATATAGCCAATATGCTGTTATAATGTATTAGGCCTACTGTACAAAAATCAATCCTACAGAATTGTTTCATTAGGTTTATGTAAAAAAAAAAAAAAAAAAAAAAATCATGTTAAAAAATAAATAATAATAATTCTGAGCAGTAGATCTTGGCTTTTTGACTGCGAAAGTGATCTTGAATGGCGCTAGAGGGGATGGCTGCTGTTTTACAGGCTCCTAACCAATTGTGCTATTTTGGTTAGAGCGTTGGGCCAGTAACCAAAAGGTTGCTGGATCGAATCCCTGAGCTGACAAGGTAAAAATCCGTTCTGCCCCTAAACAAGGCAAGTAACCCACTGTTCCCCAGTAGGCCGTCATTGTAAATAAGATTATTTTTTTACTGACTTGCCCAGTTAAATAAAAATGTTTCACAGAGTCGTGGCTGAACATCACGGGTAATAGTATACTGGGTTTTCCGTGCATCGACAGAACAGCTACGTCCGGTAAGACGAGGGGTGGGGGGTGTGTTTCTATTTGTCAATAACAGCTGGTGCACGATGTCGAAAATGTAAGGTCGTCTTGAGGTATTGCTCGCCTGAGGTAGAGTACCTCATGATAAGCTGTAGACCACACTATTTACCATGAGTTTTCATCTATATTTTTCTTAGCCATCTACCACCACAAACCGACGCTGGCACTAAAACCGCACTCAACGAGCTGTATAAGACCATAAGCAAACAAGAAAATGCTCATCCAGAAGTGGTGCTCCTAGTGGCCGGGGACTTTATTGCAGGCAAACTTAAATCCATTTTACCTCATTTCTACCAGCATCTCACATGTGCAACCAGAGGGGAGAAAAAACTGTAGACCACCACACAGAGACTAGTACAAAGCTCTCCCTCGCCCTCCATTTTGGCAAATCTGACCAGAATTCTATCCTCCTGATTCCTGCTTACAAGAAAAAAACTAAAGCAGGAAGTACCAGTGACTAAGTCACTAAAAGTGGTCAGATGATGCGGATGCTACACTACAGGACTGTTATACTAGCACAGACTGGAATATGTTCCATGATTCGTACAATGGCATTGAGGAGTATACCACCTCAGTCATCATTGGCTTCATTAATATGTGCATCAATGACATAGTCCCCACAGTGACCGCACGTACATATCCCAACCAGAAGCCATGGATTACAGGCAACATCTGCACCGAGCTAAAGGCGGGAGCTGGCGCTTTCAAGGAGCGGGGCACTAATCCAGGCGTTTATAAGAAATCCCGCTATGCCCTCAGACGAACCATCAAACAGGCAAAGTATCAATACAGGCCTAAGGTTGAATCCTGCTACACTGGCTCTGACGCTGCTCGGGTGTGGCAGGGCTTGCAAACTATTCGACTACAAAGGGAAACTCAGCCGAGAGCTGCCCAGTGACGCGAGCCTACCAGACGCGCTGAATGCCTTTTTTACACACTGAAGCATGCATTAGAGCACTATGGCCCTGTAGCACTCGCGTCAATAGTCATGAAGTGCTTTGAAAGGCTGGTCATGGTTCACAACACCATCATCCCGGGAAATTGTAGACTCACTCCAATTCGCATACAGCCCCAACCGATCCACAGATGATGCAATCTCTATTGCACTCCACACTGCCCTTTCACACCTGGACAAAAGAAACATTTATGTGAGAATGCTGTTCATTGACTACAGCTCAGCGTTCAATACCATAGTGCCGTCAAAGCTCATCACTAAACTAAGGACCCTGGGACTAAACACCTCCCTCTGCAACTGGATCCTGGACTTCCTAATGGGCCGCCCCCAGATGGTAACATGGGACCCAAACCGGCTGTGCCATCGTGCATACATTTATTTTGCCCTCCCCACACCAAACGCGATCACGACACGCAGGTTAAAATATCAACACAAACTCTGAACCAATTAAAATAATTTAGGGACAGGTCGAAAAGCATTAAACATTTATGGCACTTTAGCTAGTTAGCTTGCATTTGCTAGCTAATTTGTCCTATTTAGCTAGCTTGCTGTTGCTAGCTAATTTGTCCTGGGATATAAACATTGAGTTGTATTTTACCTGAAATGCACAAGGTCCTCTACTACGCCAATTAATCCACACATAAAACAGCCAACCGACTCGTTTCTAGTCATCTCACTTCCTTCCAGGCTTTTTCTTCTCTTGATTTTATATTCCGATTGGCAACTTTCATAAATTAGGTGCTTTACCGCCACTGACCTCATTCATCTTTCAGTCACCTACGTGGGTATAACCAATGAGGGGATGGCACGTGGGTACCTGCTTCTATAAACAAATGAGGAGATGGGAGAGGCAGGACTTGCAGCGTGATCTGCGTCAGAAATATAACTAATTTCTATTTTGGCCCTTGGCAACACAGATGCTAGTTGGCGCACATGATCAGTGTGGGTCCAATAATTGATTAACATAGATTTCTAAATTTATTTTGTAAAGCGCACGCGAAGCGAGCAGTGTAGTCAGCCAGTAAGGTTCGGCAACAACACATCTGCCACACTGATTCTCAACACTGTGGCCCCTCAGGTGTGCGTGCTTAACTCCTCTACTTGGCTGGAAACTGTTTGTAATGATTTGTCTGCTGGGCGATGTTCTCAGATAATCGCATGGTATGCTTTCGCCGTAAAGCCTTTTTGAAATCTGACACCGTGGTTGGATTAACAAGAAGTTAATCTTTAAACCGATGTATAATACTTGTATTTTTTATGAGTATTTCTGTTTTTGAATTTGGCGCTCTGCAATTTCATTGGATGTTGGCCAGGTGTCGTCCCACACCCCCTAGAGAGGTTAACAGCCTCTACCCCCAAGTCATAAGACTGCTGAACAATTAATCACATGGCCACCCGGGCTATTTGCATTGACCCCCCCCCACCCCCTTTGATTTTACATTGCCGCTACTCACTATTTATTATCTTAGTCACTTTACTCCTATCTACATGTACAAATTACCTCGACTAACCTGTACCCCACACATTGACCGGTACCCCCTGTTTATAGCCTCACTATTGTTACTTTTTGTTTAAATAAAACCACTTTTTACATTTTAGTTTATTTAGTAAATATTTTCTTAACTGCATTGTTGGATATGGGCTTGTAAGTAAGCATTTCACAGTAAAGTCTACACCTGTTTGTATTCGGTGCATGTGACATACAATTTTGATTTGACTCAAAGGTTGGTGACCACTGAATTACGTAATGGATCCTTGATCTGTACTATACAGAAATTAATAATTATTGATATGAATGTCTTCTCTTCATGGTCATATCCTGAATAGATACAAAGTTAGAAATATTGCAATATCTTTCTTTAGCATATTTGGGTATGCTACACGCTGGCTATAGTAATTAGCTCTGTCCCCGAACAAGACTACATTTGGTTAGTCTAGACCAAGTCTGAAACAATCATAGATGTCTGTTTTCACAAGTTTGGACATGAGAGTTCAGTACAGTAGATAGTACCGTTTTCTAAAGTTTGGACATGAGAGTTCAGTACAGTAGATAGTACTGTTTTCTAAAGTATGGACATGAGAGTTCAGTACAGTAGATAGTACTGTTTTCTAATCTGGTGTGCGGTACTGTACACTACTTTTCTTTACTGTCCAAACTTGTGAAATATATGGTGTTCCGGTGTGGGTTTGTGCTCAGTGGTTGAGGATGCTTGGAGGGATAGAGAGACTTGCTTTGACCACCAGACGGAAGGAAAAACGGTGATGAGCTGAATATAAGAGTATGCCACTGGAAGGGAGGACAGTAGCAGGAGACCCAACTCTGGTTTGACTACTTTGATTTTCCCATTGTAGCCAATTTCAATGTCTGTAATTCCATTAGATTTGGTAACAGAATTGAGTTTTAAACTTAATAATTCACAAACTTGATATCATTAGACATTAAGTATTTGGTTTAAGATTCTACCTTTACTTGTTAATTCTGTCAACCTTCATTATGAGGGAGAGAAATTAGAAATATCTTCAAGATATTTCCTCTAAGTAAATGTGTCGAAATTGAGCGCCGGTGCATCCTGTTTCCATTGATCTTCCTTGAGATATTTCTACAACTTGATTGGATAAGATTTGAAAAGGCACACACCTGTCTGATGTCCCACAGTTGACCGTGTATGTCAGAGTAAAAACCAAGTCATGAGGTGGAAGGAATTGACCGTAGAGCTCCGAGACAGGACTGTGTCAAGGCACAGATCTGGGGAAGGGTACCAAAACATTTCTGCACCATTTGAAGGTCCCCAAGAACACAGTGACCTCCATCATTCTTAAATGGAACAATTTTGGAACCACCAAGACTCTTCCTAGAGCTGGCCGCCTGACCAATCTGGGGAGAAGGGCCTTGGTCAGGGAGATGACTAAGAACCTGATGGTCACTCTGAAAGAGCTCCAGAGTTCCTCTGTGGAGATGGGAGAACCTTCCAGAAAGACAACCATCTCTGCAGAAGTCTGCCAATCAGGCCTTTATGGTAGAGTGGCCAGACAGAAGCCACTCCTCAGTAAAAGGCACATGACAGCCCGCTTGGAGTTTGCCAAAAGGCACCTAAAGACTCTCAGACCAAGATTGTCTGGTCTAATGAAACAAAGATCGAACTCTTTGGCCTGAATGCCAAGTGTTGCGTCTGGAGGAAACCTGGGAACATCGCTACGGTGAAGCATGGTGGTGGCTGCATCATGCTGTGGAGATTTTTCAGTGGCATTGACTGGGACACTAGTCAGGATCGAGGCAAAGATGAACGGAACAAAGTACAGAGAGATAATTGATGAATACCTGCTCGAGCGCTCAAATTCAGACTGGGTCGAGGGTTCACCTTCCAACAGGACATTGACCCTAAGTACACAGCCAAGACAATGCAGGAGTGGCTTTGAGACAAGTCTCTGAATGTCCTTGAATAGCCCAGCCAGAGCCTGGACTTGAACCCGATCTAACATCTCTGGAGAGACCTGAAAATAACTATGCTGCAACTCTCCCCATCCAACCTGACAGAGCTTGAGAGGATCTGCAGAGAAGGGGAAAATATCCCCAAATAAAGGTGTGCCAAGCTTGTAGCATCATACCCAAGAAGACTCCAGGCTGTAATCGCTGCCAAAAGTGCTTCAACAAAGTACTGAGTAAAGGGTCTGAATACTTACAGAAATATCACATTTACATAATTTATTAAGATATCTACAATTTCAGAAGAAAGAAATATATATATTTTGCGTCATCATCATGGTGTGTCATTTGAGTGAAAAAATAAATAAAAATGTATACAAACAATGATTCCATTTTAGAATAAGTTGTTACGTGAGAATGTCAAGAGGTCTGAAGACTTTTTCTGGTAGACGTTGTCTAAGACCACTTTTCCATCTGTTTGATCAGAAATCAAAGCTCTCATTCCACATTGTTGGGATGGAAAACGGTTACAAAAAAATATGTATGGCTTAATTTCTCAAATATAAACTCAACTTTATTTTTTCCCAATTTGACATGGACTTCACATGTTGGTGCTGATGGGTCCTTTTTTAGATGCAAATTGTCCGTATGTGTGTATATCTGACAGTCCACAGGGTAACACACACACACACCCTTAGCTTCTGTGACATGGACAGGTTAAATGAATGTGTGTAACAGTACTGTAGTTCATGTGATTTTACCCAGGCCCCAGTCTCCAGGCCCCAGGTCTTCATTCAGACTGCTTATTATTCATTATCACTAATTAACCAGCTCATTCAAAAACCCTCTGGAAATCTTTTTTTCCCCCCGTTCGTTCTCTCTCTGATTGTTCATTAGCCGTGTGTTAACTGTGTATTAGCAGTAATCGGATAGTCATTAGTGTCTGCGTTCATTAGCGTGGTGGTGATTGACTGCCTCCTAATGAGGCCTGACGTTCTCGTTAGATACTAATGGATCTGCTAGACATGCGTAAGCAGGTGTGTTAGTGATGCGCGGGTCAGCTGTTTGTTCACCTGCAACCGCCTAACTACATGTAATGAAGTGAACATCTGAGGCCCGACCTGCTAATATAGAAAGAGCTGTACAGGCAGTGCATTTTTATTTTTTTGTTTTTTGAAGCCTAATTTACTGTGCGCTCAAAGTTTTGTGACAGTTATATTTGTGCATCTAACTTTGTCACTCATCATTATTCACAAATTAATTCAGGACTATCCGTAACCATGGTAGCATCCACATTAATGTAGGAGTGTTTAGAAACATTCTATTCTTATTTACAATAAAAGTGACTCCAATAACACCATACATTATTTACTATTAATTTCTATTGGGCACAAAATAATCTGAAACACAAAACAAACAGTAAATGCATCCAACAAGTTTAGTGTCATAAGCTTGATGTAGGCATTGCGTGCTAGGACTATGGGACCAAATATTAAACTTTATTTTTTTACGACTTTTAATACACAAGTGAATTTGTTCCAATACTTTTTGGTCTCCTAAAATGGGGGGACTATGTATATAAAGTGCTGTAATTTCTTAACAGTTCACCTGATATGGATAAAAAAATACCCTCAAATGAAGCCTGACAGTCTGCATTTTAACTGTTTTATTTCAGTCATTGTATGATTTCAGCAACAACACATTTGTCACTGTCCCAATACTTTTGGAGCTCACTGTATGATAGGCCCTGTTTCTTCTTATAACGTCCTAAACATTTGGTAGGGTATGTGTTAGTCAACTTGTATATCTAATTATAGATGCCGCTTCTCTTCTGTGATAAACTAACGTAAACAAAACACCTGAAACTAGATCATCTACATACTGGTCTTGACAAGAAGAGAAAAGAACTGTTGTGAGGCTCACCTCTGCACTGTTCATAACAGAGTAAATGTGGGGGAGGAGTTAAGAATGTATGTCGCCTTGGTAACGTCCAAAAGCACCCGTCACAGGAACTCTTTCCATTTCCCCTGAAAAACCGGAACATCTGGTTGTTGGACTTGGCAGAGTCTGTCATTACTTGTTGCCCTACTAGAAGACTAAAATAAACCAGAAAATATGTCGTACATTGACAGATTGAAGCATTCAATCAAGTTGCCAATGACATCAGTAAAGTTCTCTCATATGTATATATTGGAGATTCTTCAAAGTAGCCACCCTTTGCATTGACAGCTTTGCACACTCTTGGCATTCTCTCAACCAGCTTCATGAGGTAGTTACCTGGAATGCATTTCAATTAACAGGTGTGCCTGAAGAGTTAATTTGTGGAGTTTAGTTTCCGTCTCAATGCGTTTGAGTGTCTCAGTCGTGTTGTAGGGGTGGTATCGCCTCATTTGGTAAAAGACCAAGTCCATATTATGGCAAAACGCTCAAATAAGAAAAGAGAAATGACAGTCAATGCAGAATATTTCAAGAACTTTGAACGTTTCTTCAAGTGCAGTCGCAAAAAACCATCAAGGGCTCTGATGAAACTGTCTCATGAGGACCGCTACAGGAAAGGAAGTCCCAGAGTTGCCTCTGCTGCAGAGGATAAGTTCATTAGAGTTACCAGACTCAGAATGGAAAGGAAGACCCAGAGTTACCTCTGCTGCAGAGGATAAGTTCATTAGAGTTACCAGCCTCAGAATGGAAAGGAAGACCCAGAGTTGCCTCTGCTGCAGAGGATAAGTTCATTAGAGTTACCAGCCTCAGAATGGAAAGGAAGACCCAGAGTTACCTCTGCTGCAGAGGATAAGTTCATTAGAGTTACCAGCCTCAGAATGGAAAGGAAGACCCAGAGTTACCTCTGCTGCAGAGGATAAGTTCATTAGAGTTACCAGCCTCCATAAATCGGTAATCAACTGCACATCAGATTGCAGCCTAAATAAATGCTTCAGTTCTTGTAACATACATCTATCTCAACATCAGCTGTTCAGAGGAGACTGCAAGAATCGGGCCTTCCGGGTTGAATTTATGCAAAGAAACCACTACTAAAGGCAACTAATAATAAAGACTTGCTTCGGCCAAGAAACACAAACAATGGATATTAGACCAGTGGAAATGTCCTTTTTGGTCAGAACCTTGAGTCCAAATTTGAGATTTTTGGTTCCAACCGCCGTGTTGCCAAGAACCTTGCCCTCATCCAGGCCAAGTCCTTGATGCGCAGATTTAAATGCATGAGCAGCACAGCCAATGGGTGTGATGTGAGGGTAGGACTCCTCCACTTTAGACCAAGCAGCCGTCGTGTTTGCAGCCTTGTCTGTCAACAGTGAAAATACCTTCTGTGGTCCAAGGTCATTGATGACTGCCTTCAGCTCATCTGCAATGTAGAGACCCTTGTCTGTGGTCTTGTAGAATACTGGTTGAGGGGTGGAGATGTAGTTAATTATTTCTTGCCCACGAACATTCGACCACCCATCAGAGATGATTGCAATAGTCTGCTTTCTCTATGATTTGCTTGACCTTCACTTGAACTCTGTTGAACTCTGCATCCAGCAAATGTGTAGATAAATCATGTCTGGTTGGAGGGGTGTATGCTGGGCGAAGAACATTCAGAAATCTCTTCCAATACACATTGCCTGTGAGCATCAGAGGTGAACCAGTTGCATACACAGCTCGAGCAAGACATTCATCAGCATTTCTCTGACTATGTTCCTCCATTGAGTCAAAAAAAACTTCTGATTCCAGGAGGACCATGAGCTGTTGCTATCCATAAAGTGTCTGATTCATAATTTTCACCTCGAATAGAAGTAGAGGGGCTTTTGCCAGAGGTTGCTTGTAGAGGTCGACCGATTATGATTTTAACGCCGATACCGATTATTGGGAGTGCCCAAAAAAAGCCGATACTGATTAATCGGCTGTTTTTTTTTTTTTGTAATAATGACAATTACAACAATACTGAATGAACACTTATTTTAACAATAATAGTACATCAAGAAAATCAATTTAGCCTCAAATAAATAATGAAACATGTTCAATTTGGTTTAAATAATGCAAAAACAAAGTTTTGGAGAAGAAAGTAAAAGTGCCATGTAAGAAAGCTCACGTTTAAGTTCCTTGCTTAGAACATGAGAACATATGAAAGCTGGTGGTTCCATTTAACATGAGTCTTCAATATTCCCAGGCAAGATGTTTTAGGTTGTAGTTATTATAGGACTATTTCTCTCTATACCATTTGTATTTCATATACCTTTGACTATTGGATGTTCTTATAGGCACTTTAGTATTGCCAGTGTAACAGTATAGCTTCCGTCCCTCTCCTCGGCCCTACCTGGGCTCGAACCAGGAACACATCGACAACAGCCACCCTCGAAGCATCATTACCCATCGCTCCACAAAAGCCGCAGCCCTTGCAGAGCAAGGGGATCAACTACTCCAAGTCTCAGAGCGAGTGACGTCACCGATTGAAACGCTATTAGCGCGCACCCCGCTAACTAGGTAGCCATTTCACATCGGTTACAGCAGCCTAACCTCGGGAGTTGATAGGCTTGAAGTCATAAACAGCTCAAAGCACAGCGAAGAGCTGCTGTTTGAATGAATGCTTACGAGCCTGCTGGTGCCTACCACCGCTCAGTCAGACTGCTCCTTCAAATCATAGACTTAATTATAACATAATAAAACACAGAAATACGAGCCATTGGTCATTTAATATGGTCGAATCCGGAAACTATCATTTCGAAAACAAAACGTTTATTCTTTCAGTGAAATACGGAACCGTTCCGTATTTTATCTAACGGGTGGCATCCCTGTCTAAATTTTGCTGTTACATTGTACAACCTTCAATGTTATGTCAGAATTATGTACAATTCTGGCAAATTAATTACGGTCTTTGTTAGGAATAAATTGACTTCACACAGTTCGCAGCGAGCCAGGCGGCCCAAACTGCTGCATATACCCTGACTCTGCTTGCACAGAATGCAAGAGAAGTGACACAATTTCCCTAGTTAATATTGCCTGCTAACATGAATTGATTTTAACTAAATATGCAGGTTTAAAAAATATATTCCTGTGTATTGATTTTTAAGAAAGGCATTGATGTTTATGGTTAGGTACATTGGTGCAACGGCAGTGCTTTTTTTCGCGAATGCACTTAAATCGTTACCCGTTTGGCGAAGTAGGCTGTGATTCGATGATAAATTAACAGGCACCATATTGATTATACGCAATGCAGTACAAGCTAGTTAAACTATCAACCATGTGTAGTTAACGAGTGATTTATGTTAAGATTCATTGTTTTTTATAAAATACGTTTTTAATGCTAGCTAGCAACTTACCTTGGCTGCGTGCAGCACTCGCGTAACAGGTGGTCAGCCTGCCACGTAGTCTCCTCGTGGAGTGCTATATAATCGGCGTCCAAAAATGACGATTACCGATTTTGTTATGAAAACTTCGGCCCTAATTAATCAACCATTTCCGATTTTTAATCGGTCGACTTCTAAGCTGTTAGTGTCTTAACGACCGTTCCACAGGTGCATGTTCATTCATTTATGGTTCATTGAACAAGCATGGGAAACAGCTTTTAAGCCCTTTACAATGAAGATCTGTGAAGTTATTTGGATTTTTACGAATTCTTTGTAAGACAGGGTCCTGAAAAAAGGGACGTTTCTTTTTTTGCTGACTGTCATATGAAATATATTCACCCCAACCAGTATTGTAATCAAAACGTATCATAAAGCATGTAGTCCTTGGCTCAGACAGTGTAGTAGTGTGGGCTCAATAGCATCTCATTAGTGTGCAAGATCTTGAGAATCTGCTGTACATGTGATGGAAGAGTGCACTGCACATGTGATCTAAGAATGCACTGTGCATGCAGAGGGTTGCAATTCCATTGAATTGGGGATAGTTTAACCAAAATATGCCACAAGACCTAGGCCTTATGTGTATCCCACAAAAAAGCTTTTTTCAAAATCTTTTTTTTAATGAATTTAAGTAAAATTCCCGAACATTCCAGGGTGTTACTTACCATGGAAAAATTCCGGGAAGTTTCCGACCCTTTGCAACCCTACTGCAGAAGTTAATATTGTGTGTGGTAGGTTAAAGACAGTCAGTGTCCGTATTTCACTTTCCCATTTAACCCATCTGAACAGTACAATGACCTTGATGTGCCATTTTTTTTATTTTTATCCCATCTTGTGACTATCGAATTTGTATAGCGGCTCACAATCACACTAAATATATTTCTCATACAATAGACTTCTGTTCTGGCTTTCCCTTCTCTTTATTTTCAATTTCTGTTATTGAAATAAAATCCTACATTGTCCTTTTTTTTGCCTCCAGGATTGAAAGCATTTGGCTATTGGCGTGTATTTGACGAGCGTACAGTTGGGCCCTAAAGCTTCGGCTTATGCACTAACACCAGATAAAATAACTCGATTTAATATAATGGAAGGAAAAACCTCATGAATTCCACAATAATTATACATGAATGGATTTTCACAGCATTTTTTCTCTTTATTCAACCCGCCCGTCACCCACCGGCCCTTCATCCGCACAATATTTCATGACCCAAACCTAGCCGACCGTGGATATAATGGCGGGATGCGTGTGTGATGGAGGGTTAACGCTTCACCTTATGGCTCAGTTGGTTGCAACACCAGGGTTGTCGGTTCAATTCCCAGTATGGGGGGGGACCACTCCTTTATTGGACCACTCCTTTATTGGGATTGTCTTGCTAATTGCCTATAATTTCCACCTTTTGTCTATTCCATTTGCACAATAGCATGTGAAATGTGTTGCTTCCTACGTGGACAGTTTGATTTCACAGAAGTGTGATTGACTTGGAGTTACAATGTGTTAAGTGTTCCCATTATTTTTTTGAGCAGTGTATTTGAATGTATGCACTATAACTGTAAGTCGCTTCTGGATAAGAGCGTCTGCTAAATGACTAAAATGTACCCTGAAAGACCCTCCAGCTTTTGCCGTAGGTCTTCGGGAGCACAGGTTTGGCCACTCCTGGAGTCCCTAACATAATCGGTCACATGTGTTTTTATAGCCATTCAGTGACCCAGATAGGAATGTATTATGTTTTTTATTTTTATGTACCAGACAACAAGTTCAGTGTCACAAACTAAAACCCATGATCCACAGAGTTCATTTTGAATGTTTTGTGCGTGTTGGGTCACGCACGCGTGTGCTCATGTGCGTTCGTGCATGTGTGCAGCCCAGGGCCTCCTGTAACACCACACAGCACTGCGGCCAGAGAGAAAGAGGGCGTAGTCAGCTGATGTTGGGGCCATGGGATAACTGAGTGGGGTCCTTCTTCAGCACTGAGAGGTGTCCACAGCTCTGCCTGACTGAAACGCCGGTCTTGTATGTATTCATATTGTTCTGACATGAGCCACAGGTGACACATATTTAAACAGTCCTGAACAGCAGACGGTATCGGTGGTAGGAAGCACAAACACACCTGTGTGTCTCCGGTGTGAGATGTTTAATCCAGAAGACTGTCTATACTTGGGCAAGGGATGAACATCAGTGAACACACCTGTGTGTGTCCTGTGGGATGCTGGTCTATTAGGCTGAGATGCTGCACGACACATTTTAGTACATCACAATGTACTAATTTATACCCACATGAACATTCCTTACCCGGCCTACGGATACTCCTGACCCTCCAAGATTCCCTCGTGTGTGTGTGTGTGTGTGTGTGTGTGTGAATACGTACGCTCGAGGGCATGTGAATGAGCTGTTCTTGAAAGACATCACAAGATGGATGATTCCGCTTTCACTCTGCACTCACCAACTGATATTAATGTTATTATTGTTCCCCCCCCCCCCCCCCCCATTCCTCTGCTAATAGAACAATGCTTATAAGTCACCTTGTAGTTCATGTGACAACAGACCCCAGGACAGTAGGCTAGAGTACTATTCCCAAACAGGGGGCCTGTCCTGCTATCAACTGACTCTGGTAGGGGGGGGGGGGCTGTACTGCTATAGCAGGACAGCCCCCCCCCCCTACCAGAGTCAGTTGAAAGCAGGACAGCCCCCCCCTACCAGAGTCAGTTGATAGCAGGACAGCCCCCCCCCTACCAGAGTCAGTTGATAGCAGGACAGCCCCCCCCCCCCCTACCAGAGTCAGTTGATAGCAGGACAGCCCCCCCCCCCTACCAGAGTCAGTTGATAGCAGGACAGCCCCCCCCCTCCCTACCAGAGTCAGTTGATAGCAGGACAGCCCCCCTACCAGAGTCAGTTGAAAGCAGGACAGCCCCCCCCCCCTACCAGAGTCAGTTGAAAGCAGGACAGCCCCCCCCCTACCAGAGTCAGTTGATAGCAGGACAGCCCCCCCCCTCCCTACCATAGTCAGTTGATAGCAGGACAGCCCCCCCCCTCCCTACCAGAGTCAGTTGATAGCAGTACAGCCCCCCCCCCCCCTTACCAGAGTCAGTTGAAAGCAGGACAGCCCCCCCCCCCCTACCAGAGTCAGTTGAAAGCAGGACAGCCCCCCCCCCCCCCCTACCAGAGTCAGTTGAAAGCAGGACAGCCCCCCCCCCTACCAGAGTCAGTTGAAAGCAGGACAGCCCCCCCCCCCCCCCTACCAGAGTCAGTTGAAAGCAGGACAGCCCCCCCTACCAGAGTCAGTTGAAAGCAGGACAGCCCCCCCCCCCCTACCAGAGTCAGTTGAAAGCAGGACAGCCCCCCCCTACCAGAGTCAGTTGATAGCAGGACAGCCCCCCCCCCCCCCCTACCAGAGTCAGTTGATAGCAGGACAGCCCCCCCCCCCCCCCCTACCAGAGTCAGTTGATAGCAGGACAGCCCCCCCCCCCCCCCCTACCAGAGTCAGTTGATAGCAGGACAGGCCCCCCCCTCCCTACCAGAGTCAGTTGAAAGCAGGACAGGCCCCCCCCTCCCTACCAGAGTCAGTTGATAGCAGGACAGGCCCCCCCCTCCCTACCAGAGTCAGTTGATAGCAGGACAGCCCCCCCCCCCCACCAGAGTCAGTTGATAGCAGGACAGCCCCCCCCCCCCCCCCTACCAGAGTCAGTTGATAGCAGGACAGCCCCCCCCCCCCCCCCCTACCAGAGTCAGTTGATAGCAGGACAGGCCCCCCCCCCCCCTACCAGAGTCAGTTGATAGCAGGACAGGCCCCCCCCTCCCTACCAGAGTCAGTTGAAAGCAGGACAGCCCCCCCCCCCCTACCAGAGTCAGTTGATAGCAGGACAGCCCCCCCCCTACCAGAGTCAGTTGATAGCAGGACAGCCCCCCCCCCCCCCTACCAGAGTCAGTTGATAGCAGGACAGCCCCCCCCCCCTACCAGAGTCAGTTGATAGCAGGACAGCCCCCCCCCTCCCTACCAGAGTCAGTTGATAGCAGGACAGCCCCCCTACCAGAGTCAGTTGAAAGCAGGACAGCCCCCCCCCCCTACCAGAGTCAGTTGAAAGCAGGACAGCCCCCCCCCTACCAGAGTCAGTTGATAGCAGGACAGCCCCCCCCCTCCCTACCATAGTCAGTTGATAGCAGGACAGCCCCCCCCCTCCCTACCAGAGTCAGTTGATAGCAGTACAGCCCCCCCCCCCCCTTACCAGAGTCAGTTGAAAGCAGGACAGCCCCCCCCCCCCTACCAGAGTCAGTTGAAAGCAGGACAGCCCCCCCCCCCCCCTACCAGAGTCAGTTGAAAGCAGGACAGCCCCCCCCCCTACCAGAGTCAGTTGATAGCAGTACAGCCCCCCCCCCCCCCTACCAGAGTCAGTTGAAAGCAGGACAGCCCCCCCCCCCCCCTACCAGAGTCAGTTGAAAGCAGGACAGCCCCCCCCCCCCTCCCTACCAGAGTCAGTTGAAAGCAGGACAGCCCCCCCCCCCCTACCAGAGTCAGTTGAAAGCAGGACAGCCCCCCCCCCCCTACCAGAGTCAGTTGATAGCAGGACAGCCCCCCCCCCTCCCTACCAGAGTCAGTTGATAGCAGGACAGCCCCCCCCCCCCCCCCTACCAGAGTCAGTTGATAGCAGGACAGCCCCCCCCCCCCCCTCCCTACCAGAGTCAGTTGATAGCAGGACAGCCCCCCCCCTCCCTACCAGAGTCAGTTGATAGCAGGACAGCCCCCCCTACCAGAGTCAGTTGACTCTGGTAGGGGGGGCTGTCCTGCTTTCAACTGACTCTGGTAGGGTGGGGGGGCTGTCCTTCTTTCAACTGACTCTGGTAGGGGGGGGGGGGGCTGTCCTGCTTTCAACTGACTCTGGTGGGGGGGGGGGGCTGTCCTGCTTTCAACTGACTCTGGTAGGGGGGGGCTGTCCTGCTATCAACTGACTCTGTTAGGGGGGGGGGGGGCTGTCCTGCTATCAACTGACTCTGGTAGGGGGGGGGGGGGGGGGCTGTCCTGCTATCAACTGACTCTGGTAGGGGGGGCTGTCCTGCTTTCAACTGACTCTGGTAGGGGGGGGGGGGGGGCTGTCCTGCTATCAACTGACTCTGGTAGGGGGGGCTGTCCTGCTTTCAACTGACTCTGGTAGGGTGGGGGGGCTGTCCTTCTTTCAACAGACTCTGGCAGGGGGGGGGGGGGGCTGTCCTGCTATCAATTGACTCTGGTAGGGGGTAGGGGGCTGTCCTGCTTTCAACTGACTCTGGTGGGGGGGGCGGCGCACAATTGGCCCAGCATTGTCCCGGGCCGTCATTGTAAATAAGAATTTGTTTTTAACTGACTTGCCTAGTTAAATAAAGGTTACACACACACACACACACACAAAAGTTATTTTGTTGGAATTTACGCATGTCTCCATTAGCAGTAAAACGTAATCAAAACCTCTTTCTTTCACTTACTTG
Organism: Salvelinus namaycush; assembly: GCF_016432855.1. Classification (NCBI taxonomy): domain Eukaryota; kingdom Metazoa; phylum Chordata; class Actinopteri; order Salmoniformes; family Salmonidae; genus Salvelinus; species Salvelinus namaycush. Next base: position 4,819,291 of record NC_052321.1, read on the forward strand.
CTGTGCTGTTTAGTTAATTCGTTTCATTCTCAACCAGGATTTCTACGGAACGCCATTTGGGTCTATGCGTGTCAAATAAGCTTGTTGACCAATCAGGACCTGAATATGACTGCACGTCACATAATTTAACGTGTTCATTCATTTTTTTACGTAGTTATTACACTATCACTTGTATTTCATGTCACAACAATTCATCGATACGTATGCTATGATGCTGGTAAAGTTGTCTCGTGCACCTACAGTGCTGGGCATAAAAAAGCTAGCTAGCTCATGGATGCAAACAATGTTCTTCCCCAAAAACATAGCAAAACGACATCTGTTTCAGTAGCTATTGTTTTCTAGCTAACTATATAGCTAGGTGTCATCTAAAATAACTCTCATTTGTAAGACAATTATTATTTGATTAATGGTGGTCGGACCCATCTATGTGAAGCTAGCCACAATAAGGATTAGCCACAATAGTGGACTTTGCGGTAAGTCTTCAAAATCCGTTTTGTCACCAAAGCCCCAAATACTACCCACCACTGCGACCTGTACGCTCTCGTTGACTGGCCCTCGCTTCATACTCGTCGCCAAACCCAGTGGCTCCAGGTCATCTACAAGTCTTTGCTAGGTAAAGCCCCGCCTTATCTCAGTTCACTGGTCACCATTGCAGCACGCGCTCCAGCAGGTATATTTCACTGGTTACCCCTAAAGCCAATTCTTCCTTTGGCTGCCTTTCCTTACAGTTCTCTGCTGCCAAGGACTGGAACGAACTGCAAAACTCACTGAAGCTGGAGACTCATATCTCCCTCACTAGCTTTAAGCACCAGCTGTCAGAGCAGCTCACAGATCACTGCACCTGTACATAGCCCATCTGTAAATAGCCCATCCAGCTGCCTCATCCCCATACTGTATTTATTTATTTTGCTCCTTTGCACCCCAGTATCTCTACTTGCACATTCGTCTTCTGCACATCTATCACTCCAGTGTTTAATTGATATATCATAATTACCTCGCCACTATGGCCTATTTTATTGCCTTATCTTACCTCATTTGCACACACTGTGTGTGTGTGTATATATGTATATGTGTGTATATATATATATATATATATATATATATATATATATATATATATATATACTTTTTTCTTTAACTGTATTATTGACTGTATGTTTGTTTAGTCTGTAACTCTGTGTTTGTGTCGAACTGCTTTGCTTTCTTGGCCAGGTTGCAGTTGTAAATGAGAACTTGTTCTCAACTAGCCTACCTGGTTAAATAAAATACATTTTTAAAATCAAAGTATTGAATATTTGTATTCATGTGCACTACTGTCAATGATGTACTTTTTTTTTTTTTTGAAAGCAAACCGCAAATGCACTATTTCCTAATCCTTATTGTGGCTCAAGCCTCACTAGCCTGATGACGCTAGCTAGCTTCTCAACACACAACCTGGTCCGGTATAGCCTCACTAGCCTGATGACGCTAGCTAGCTTCTCAACACACAACCTGGTCCGGTATAGCCTCACTAGCCTGATGACGCTAGCTAGCTTCTCAACACACAACCTGGTCCGGTATAGCCTCACTAGCCTGATGACGCTAGCTAGCTTCTCAACACACAACCTGGTCCGGTATAGCCTCACTAGCCTGATGACGCTAGCTAGCTTCTCAACACACAACCTGGTCCGGTATAGCCTCACTAGCCTGATGACGCTAGCTAGCTAGCTTCTCAACACACAACCTGGTCCGGTATAGCCTCACTAGCCTGATGACGCTAGCTAGCTAGCTTCTCAACACACAACCTGGTCCGGTATAGCCTCACTAGCCTGATGACGCTAGCTAGCTAGCTTCTCAACACACAACCTGGTCCGGTATAGCCTCACTAGCCTGATGACGCTAGCTAGCTGAAAGAGTAAGACATTTTCAGCGAGACGACTACACACGACGAAATCCATTAACGCCAAGATAATGTTTGTTTTCGTCGACTGGTCGAGCACCGGTACACACAATGTTTCAGATGTTACCCAGTATTGTTGGAACTCACAGACCTGAGCTACTTGCTATGTGCGTCACTGCTGTTAGCTTTTCGACTGATATTTGGACCAGCGATGTCAGCCCCATGAGCATTATGGGTTGACGAGGATTTCCTACTGATGAAAGCCGTATTGCGTGCTCAAGAATGTGCTGGTTCTCATACCGCTGCTGCCATTTCAAATGGTATTTGAGAACATATTTAAAAGTTGGAAACATGAACACACTCCAAGCGCCATTCGAACAACTGACTGACTGACTGAAGCTCATCAACTGTGTCTGCAACAGACGTGACACCCTTTGTCATGGCATTGAAACGCCTGCTCAACAAAACTGCCCACACAGACCGTGGGGATAAAACTTACAAAAGTACTCAAGGCTGTGACCAAGCGATTTGGTGGCATTCTCTCTGAGGCTCTTTACTGTGTCGCCACCATGCTCTATGCTAGGTACAAGGACCGCTACTTAGACAAACAGGGTTTACGTGAAATGTTACATACACAGCTGGACAAGATGGAAATGGACAGTAACCGTCCACACCGAGGAAGAGTCCACAGACAGACCGCTGAAACTTCACTGCTTGACATGTATGATCAAATCCTGGTTGAAAATGAAATGACTGAACAACGAAAACAGCACAGCAAATAAGTGAAATAAATAGGTTTTGATTATGTTTTACTAGTAATGGGGACATATGTAAATGCCAACACTAACATTTTGGTGTTTGTGTGTGAGATTTTTATTTAACTAGGCAAGTCAGTTGAGAACATTCTTAATTACAATGACGGCCTACCCCGGCCAAACCCGGACGGCACTGGGCCAATTGTGCGCCGCCCTATGGGACTCCCAATCACGGCCGGATGTGATACAGCCTGGATTTTAACCAGGGACTGTAGTGATGCCTCATGCACTGAGATGCAGTGCATTAGACCAGTGTGTGTGTGTGTGTGTTAACTATTTAACTGTACTAGTATGCTTAAGTCTGCTTTATATCGTGATTGTTTTTTGGCAAGGAAAATATCGGTATCGGACAAAAATGTCTCAACGGTGCATCCCTAGTATAATCTTTGCCAAGGTGCATAGAAGCTGTTCTGGCCCATGTTGTATTTACCAGTGACCTGTATATCCTGTCCAGGAAGTCCACAGGCGTAGAGCTGATGAAACTGTGGCTTTGCGCATAACCATTCAAAAATAATCTCAGGGAACTTCATCTGCGGGTCTTACGCCCCCCTCGCCCTGGAAGTGTAAACTCACCAGACGTCATCAAAAGTGTCCACTTTATTTGAGGGGTTAGGGTGTGTCAAGTGTTGCTCTTTAAGAGGTTGTCATGAAGCAGGAATGTGTCTGTCTACACGGCAGGTATGACCAGTATTAGCAAACCGGAGAGACTGCATTAAAGCGAACACTGTCATACACACATTCGCTCTCTCACACCCCTCTATTGAATTGGGTGATTGAGCAGCATGTTAATGTGGTGATTCAGAGCAATATGAAATCAACTGATCTTGTCTGCACCAGGCCAGGGAGTGGCTCCCAGATTACACCTAATATAACACTGGACAGGTTAGATCAGTCCTCTCCCAACTTGTTTCCTGGAGAGCCTCTCCTGTTTTTTTTCTCTCTCTAATTACAGTTGTAACTAACCTTATTCAGCTTATCAACCAGCTAATTATTTGAATCCAGTGCACTAGATCAGGCTTGGAGTGAAAAACCTACAGGAGGGTAACTCTCCAGGAACAGGGTTGGAGTGAACCAACAGGAGGGGAAACTCTCCAGGAGCATCCCCATATAGGTCACTGGTGCAAAACCAAAAAGGTGTCCTCTCTCTCTCTCCCCTCTGTCCTCATCCACTCCCCTTCATGGATCTGAGATGACTCTGCACAGTTCAATATAGCTTCTACCATACTGTTTTCACCTGTTCAATCATAGCAGACCTGTGAAGTAGGCTGGAGGGCAGAAGGGGCCAGTTAAAAGCAATAATAATAATGGAATGCAGCCCTACCTGGGTCTAAGGAACAAGCTTGAACAGTCACGGAGTTCGAGAACCGTTCCGTTGTCTAAACCGTCTCCTGAGTTGTTACAAGCATAACGTGTCCTGATATAGCCTCCTGTCATGTGTGTATCTCTATTGTGTTAGTTAAGGTGATGTCATCAGATTGGTATGTAGCTACAGCGTCGTGACAAAGGCATCACGTCGGTCCTGTTTTGGTTGATTTTCCTCCATGCTGTAATTCCATGGTAATACTGGAGAAATCTGGTTTGGTTCAGCTGCTCTGACTCCACCTCTGAAACTGGTGCCGACACTGGCAACTGTTACCAACAGCAGCTAAGGTGATCTGATCTGGCTGTTTTTAGAGTATTTTGTTAGGATCCTCATTTAGCTGTTGCTCATGCAGCTCTTCAGCTACTCATCCAGAGGTTCACAGTTAGTAGCACAGAGTTTCTAACCCCAGAGGTGCAACATTGCCAGACTTCCACGAACGCTTGCGAAGCAGACCAGGATTTGGGTTTTGAGAAATCAGTAAATAACCCAATCCCGTCCAACATGAAGTCTGCGTGTGTGTTGACAGTGAATAACCCAATCCCGTCCAACATGAAGTCCGAGGCGAAGAAAGCTGCCAAGATCCTCAGAGAGTTTACTGATATCTCCAACGGCACTGGTGCTGACAAACTCATCCCAGGTGTGTGAATGTGTGCGGGGAGGGTGTGTGTTCCTGTTGTCCATCTCTGAGTGTGCTTGTTTTCATCTTGCCCTTACTCTCATCTCTGACTCATACCTTTTCTATCATTCTCAGCATGGCTTTATGGTGAGGTCATCAGGGTTTTGTCAGGTCGACTCAACAGCCTTGGTTTTCTCAAATTACTGCCTCGCCTGGTTCACCAACTACTTCTGAGTTGTCTGGACCTCTGGCAGTCTCTTTTGGGGGTGCCACAGGGTTCAATTCTCGGGCCGATTCTACCTTGTATACACCAATGACGTCGCTCTTGCTGCTGGTGATTCTCTGATCCACCTCCTACGCAGACGACACCATTCTGTATACATCTGGCCCTTATTTGGACACTGCTAAAAAAAAATCTAAACGAGCTTCAACGCCATACAACACTCCTTCTGTGGCCTCCAACTGCTTTTAAATGCTAGTACAATTAAGTGCTTGCTCTTCAACCGATTGCTGCCTGCACCCTCCCGCCCGACTAGCATCACTACTCTGGACGGTTCTGACCTAGAATATGTGGACAACTACAAATACCTAGGTGTCTGGTTACACTGTAAACTTTCCTTTCAGACTGATATTAAGCATTTCCAATTCAAAATTAAATCTAGAATTGGCTTCCTGTTTTGCAACAAAGCCTCCTTCACTCATGCTGCCAAACATACCCTCATAAAACTGGATATCCTACCGATCCTTGACTTCGGCGATGTCATTTACATAATAGCCTCCAATACCCTACTCAATAAATTGGATGCAGTCTATCACAGTGCCATCCGGTTTGTCACCAAAGCCCCATATACTACCCATCACTGCGACCTGTATGCTCTTGTTTGCTGGCCCTCACTACATATTCGTCGCCAAACCCACTGGCTCCAGGTCATCTATGAGTCTTTGCTAGGTAAAGCCCCGCCTTATGTCAGCTCACTGGTCACCATAGCAACACCCACCTGCAGCACGTGCTCCAGCAGGTATATCTCACTGGTCACCCCCAAAGCCAACTATTCTTTGGGCCGCCTTACCTTACAGTTCTCTGCTCCCAACAAATTGCAAAAATCCCTGAAGCTGTTGTTTTATCTCCCCCTCTAACTTTAACTTTAAGCATCAGCTGTCAGAGCAGCTTACCGATCACTTACCGATCACTGTACTTGTACACAGCCCCTCTGTAAATAGCCCACCCAACTACCTCATCCCCATTTTATTACTTACCCACTTGCTCTCTTGCGCCCCAGTATCTCTACTTGCAAATCTATCACTCCAGTGTTGTAAATATTTCTTCTCTATGGCCTATTTATTGCCATACCTCCCTACTCTTCTACATTTGCACACACTGTACATAGATTTTTTCTATTGTGTAATTGACTGTGTCTGTTTTTGTCGCACTGCTTTGCTTTAACTTGGCCAGGTCGCAGTTGTAAATGAGAACTTGTTCTCAACTGGCCTACCTGGTTAAATAAAGGTGGGAAAAAAATGTCTTTATGGTGACGTCATCAGGGTTTTGTCAGGTGACAGTCCTCCTTTCCGGATATGGCAGGAAATTGTGTCATAGCATGCTAGCAGGACCTGCTAATCATTGTGTGTTTTCCCTCCAGCCAATATATTAGCCAAGTGTCAGGGCCTGGCCATCATCACAGTGATCAAGGCAGGCTTCATGATCACAGCTCGAGGCGGCAGCGGTATAGTCATCGCTAGACTGGCTGACGGACGTAAGTTCACTACCACACACACACACACTGTATGGTCATCGCCAGGACATATATATATTCACTACGTCCTCCCTCTCACTAGGTTGGTCTGCTCCCTCTGCCATTGGTATAGCTGGTCTGGGCGGTGGCTTTGAGATTGGAGTTGAGGTAGGTTGACCACCAGACACACACGAGGGATCCAGCCTAACATTTTCCCTTGGTCTCCTCATGGGCTAAAAGAACATGTGCACAGTGTCACACAATAGAAAACAGGAGTAATTCACTAAGCTCTATTAAGAGGTGTGACTACTGAGATGGTAAATAAGTTCATCCAGACATTTTGTTTTGACAATTTAGCCTTTTTTATTAAAAAAATGAATTCTCCCCATTTTCGTGGTATTCAATTGGTAGTTACGGTCCTGTCACATCGTTGCAACTCTCGTACGGACTCGGGAGAGGCAAAGGTCAAGAGCTGTGCGTCTTCCCGAAACACAACCCAGCCAAGCCGCACTGCTTCTTGACACAACGCCCGCTTAACCTGGAAGCCAGCCACACCAATGTGTCGGAGTGCGTGATGGGACGAGAACATTCCTGCCGGCCAAACCCTCCCCTGACCCGGACGACGCTGGGCCAATTGTGCGCCGCCCCATGGGTGTCCTGGTTGCGGCCGGCTGCGACAGAGCCTGGACTCGAACCAGGTTCTCTAGTGGCACAGCTAGCACTGCGATGCAGTGCCTTAGACTACTGCGCCACTCAGGTGGCCCGAAAATTAGCGTATTTTTGGGGGGGTTAATTTACTGTCAAGCCTCCAGAATTTTCTGTTTTTCTGGGGGTTTCAACAGAGATTATAGGCTTAATTACCTATGCATATATTTTGTCCAAGTGTGTGAGCCTTGCTCATTCCAGTAGACACTTTTTTATTACAGAAATCATGAGGATAATGCAATTTTTACTGACCAAATTCATGGTCTTATTTGCACCAGGTGGAATGTACAGATCGCACCAGTGCGACCAATACATTTATTTTCTTTGCCCACACAGCCAAGTCAAAGCAAAATACAACGGTCTGGTTTTCTAGCAATCACAGTTGGAGGATTCCCAATGTCCTCCTTATTCTGTGACCATAAATACTGTTTTATTGGGGAAGTTTGTCAAAATGAGTCAATTATTTACATTTGTTATCGAGTACATGTTTCAATATAGTTTCATTGATTGTTGACGTGAACTTCACAACTAAAACAGGATATATTATCTTAATGTTACACAAGCAGGAAGTCAGCTGTAGTTCACTTCTTCCCAGAGTGAGCGCTGACTCAGGATATGCTCTCAGAGAAGTTTGTTCTCAAGACATCGGAGTGAATAAAGGATGTTCGGATTTATTCAATTTTGAGAAAGTTACCAACATTTTACACTCCAGACGCCCTGTTCCATCCAGACCCTTCCAGCCCCTTACAGGGATTTAAGATTTTGTTTCTGCCGAGGGAATGAACTGAACCTGTCAGTAGAAATACAGTACATTCGGAAAGTTTTAAGACCCCTTGACTTTTTCAACATTTTGTTACAGTATGTTACAGCCTTATTCTAAAATTGATTTAAATATTTTTTTTCCCTCATCAATTTACACACATTACCCCCAAAATGACAAAGCAAAAACAGGTTTTTAGTCATTTTTGCAAATTTATAAAAAATAAATAAAATACAATCACATTTACTTAAGTATTCAGACCCTTTACTCAGTACTTTGTTGAAGCACCATTAGCAGTGACTACAGCCTCTGGTCTTCTTGGGTATGACGCTACAAGCTTGGCACAACTGTATTTGGGGAGTTTCTCCCATTCTTCTCTGCAGATCCTCTCAAGCTCTGTCAGGTTGGATGGGGAACGTTGCTGCACAGCTGTTTTCAGGTCCTTCCAAAGATGTTCGATCGGGTTCATGTCCGGGCTCTGGCTGGGCCACTCAAAGACATTCAGACTTGTCCCGTAGCCAATCCTGCATTGTCTTGGCTGTGTGCTTAAGGTCGTTGTCCTGTTGGAAGGTGAACCTTCGCCCCAGTCTGAGATCCTGAGCGCTCTGGAGCAGGTTTTCTTCAAGGATATCTCTGTACTTCATTTTTCCCTCGATCCTGACTAGTCTCCCAGTCCCTGCTGTTGAAGAACATCCCCACAGCATGATGCTGCCACCACCATGCTTCACCGTAGGGATGTTGACAGGTTTCCTCCAGACGTGACGCTTTGCATTCAGGCCCAAGAGTTCAATATTTGTTTCATCAGACCAGAGAATCTTGTTTCTCATGGTCTTGAGAGTCTTTAGGTGCCTCTTTGCAAACTCCAAGCGGGCTGTCGTGCCTTTTACTGAAGAGTGGCTTCAGTCAGGCCACTACCATAAAGGCCTGATTGGATGGAGTGCTGCAGAGATGGTTGTCCTTCTGGAAGGTTCTCCCATCTCCACAGAGGAACTCTGGAGCTCTGTCAGTGAGCTCAACCCAGAGTCTCACAGCAAAGGGTCTGACAAATTATGTAAATACGGGGTTTCAGTTTTTATATTTTTAATGCATTTACAACCTTTTCAAAAACCTGTTTTCGCTTTGTCATTATGGGGTATTGTGTGTTGATTGATGAGGAAAACAATAGATCAAATCAATTTTAGAATAAGTCTGTAACGTAACAAAATGTGGAAAAAGTCAAGAGGTCTGAATACTTTCCGAATGCACTGTATAGGAAATGGAGCCATACACTGAGAGGACAAAACATTAAGAACACCTGCCCTTTCCATGACAGACTGACCAGGTGAAAGCTATGATCCCTTATTGATGTCACATGTTCAATCCACTTCAATAAGTTTAGATGAAGGGGAGAAGACGGGTCAAAGAAGGATTTTTAAGCCTTGAGACATTTAAGACATGGATTGTGTATGTGCCATTCAGAGGGTGAATGGGCAAGATAAACGATTTAAGTGCCTTTGAACGGGGTCGGATTTTAGGTGCCAGTCGCACCGGTTAAGTGTGTCAAGAACTGCAACGCTGCTGGGTTTTTCACGCTCAAAAGTTTCCTGTGTGTATCAAGAATGGTCCACCACTCGAAGAAGATCAAGCCAACTTGAACAAACTGTGGGAAAAATTGGAGACAACATCCCTGTGGAATGCTTTTGACACCTTGTAGAGTCCATACCCCGACGAATTGAGGCTGTTCTGAGGGCAAAAGGGGGTGCAACTCAATATTACAAAGGTGTTGGTAATGTTTTGTACACTCGCTGTATATGTGTAGGAAGTAGAGTGATGTAGAGGCCTGCTTGCCTTTTCTGTCCATTAGGTGACTCACTGTGTTCATGTTTCTGTTTCGGTGTTTTGTATAGTTATCTGGTTGCTGCCAGGTAGGTGCCGGCACAGTAGCCTCCCTGCGCTCACACACACACACACACACACACACACACACACACACACACACCCACACAGGTGAATCAAAGCACTATTGTTCCCTCTGTCCTCGGTTATTCATGTGAACAGAGGTGGTAACATGTCTTTTAAAAGGACCAAATCTCATTTTGATGTAAATGTCATGTTATAGAAGGGTCCATTCACCATTTTGTGATTTCTCTTGTTGAGAAACTTCATCCGAATGGCAAATCACTTACTCGTTGTGTAGTATGAACAAAGGCTCCTAAAAACACCACAAAGGGCTTTGCGGTTTCTCAAAGGGCTTATTTGGGTGTTTTTGGAGCTTATCTTTTTTTTATAGTGCCCCCATACTACACAACAAGGATGAGGAAGAGATTTGCTGTTTGGGGTTAAGTTTCTCAAAAGCAAGTGAAATCACAGTTATCTTGACCCTCCTATAACATGCCATTTACAGTTGAAGTCGGAAGTTTACATACACTTAGGTTGAAGTCATTAAAACTCGTTTTTTAACCACTCCACAAATTTCTTGTTAACAAACTATAGTTTTGGCAAGTCGGTTAGGACATCTACTTTGTGCATGACACAAGTAATTTTTCCAACAATTGTTTACAGGCAGATTATTTCACTTATAATTCACTGTATCACAATTCCAGTGGGTCAGAAGTTTACATACACTAAGTTGACTGTGCCTTTTAAACAGCTTGGAAAATTTCAGAAAATGATGCCATGGCTTTAGAAGCTTCTGACAGGCTAATTGACAACATTTGAGTCAATTGGAGGTGTACCTGTGGATGTATTTCAAGGCCTTCCTTCAAACTCAGTGCCTCTTTTGTTTGACATCATGGGAAAATCAAAAGAAATCATCCAAGACCTCAGAAAAAATTGTAGACTTCCACAAGTCTGGTTCATCCTTGGGAGCAATTTCCAAACACCTGAAGGTACCACGTTCATCTGTACAAACAATAGTACGCAAGTATAAACAGCATGGGACCACGTAGCCGTCATACCGCTCAGGAAGGAGATGCGTTCTGTCTCCTAGAGATGAGCGTATTTTGGTGCGAAAAGTGCAAATCAATCCCAGAACAACAGTAAAGGACCTTGTGAAGATGCTGGAGGAAACCGGTACAAAAGTATCTATATCCACAGTAAAACGAGTCCTATATCGACATAACCTGAAAGGCTGCTCAGCAAGGAAGAAGCCACTGCTCCAAAACCGCCATTAAAAAAGCCAGACTACGGTTTGCTACTGCACATGGGGACAAAGATCATATTTTTTGGAGAAATGTCCTCTGTTCTGATGAAACAAAAATAGAACTATTTGGCCATAATTACCATCATTATGTTTGGAGCAAAAAGGGGGGTGCTTGCAAGCCGAAGAACACCATCCCAACCGTGAAGCGCGGGGGTGGCAGCATCATGTTGTGGGGGGTGCTTTGCTGCAGGAGGGACTGGTGCACTTCACAAAATAGATGGCATCATGAGAAAGGAAAATGATGTGGATATATTGAAGCAACATCTCAAGACATCAGCCAGGAAGTTAAAGCTTGGTCGCAAATGGGTCTTCCAAATGGACAATGACCCCAAGCATACTTTCAAAGTTGTGGCAAAATTTCTTAAGGACAACAAAATCAAGGTATTGGAGTGGCCATCACAAAGCCCTGACCTCAATCCTATAGAAAATTTGTGGGCAGAACTGAAAAAGCGTGTGCGTGCAAGGTGGCCTACAAACCTGACACATTTACACCAGCTATGTACCGCTGCTGTAGCTGTAAATAGCCCACCCAATCTACCTACCTCATCCCCATATTGTTTTTATTTACTTTTCTGCTCTTTTGCACACCAGTATTTCTACTTGCACATTACCATCTGCTCATCTATCACGCCAGTGTTAATTTGCTAAATTGTAATTACTTCGCTACTATGGCCTATTTATTGCCTTACCACCTCACGCCATTTGCACACACTGTAGACTTTTTTTCCTATTGTGTTATTGACTGTACTCTTGATTATTCCATATGTAACTCTGTTGTTTGTGTCGCTTTGCTTTATGCCCGCTCTCTCCCCTTCTCCCAGTCTCGCTCCCCTTCTCCCAGTCTCGCTCCCCTTCTCCCAGTCTCGCTCCCCTTCTCCCAGTCTCGCTCCCCTTCTCCCAGTCCGAACCTAAACACTACTCTGTCTGTGTATGTGTGTGTCTAGGTATCAGACCTGGTGGTGATTCTGATGCAGCGCAGGGCGGTGGATTCTTTCTCTAAAGGAGGGAACCTCACTCTGGGGGGCAACTGTACTGTGGCGGTAGGACCGATGGGGAGGTGAACGAACACACACACTCATCATAATCTTGGTCCATGGTTGGCCAAAACCAGTCGGTGTCCAACCATGGCTCATCCCTTTTAATGTGTTCCAGCCCTGAGGCTGTGGGTTAGGGGGTCACCCCGAGGCTGTGGGTTAGGGGGTCACCCCGAGGCTGTGGGTTAGGGGGTCACCCCGAGGCTGTGGGTTAGGGGGTCACCCCGAGGCTGTGGGTTAGGGGGTCACCCCGAGGCTGTGGGTTAGGGGGTCACCCCGAGGCTGTGGGTTAGGGGGTCCCCGCCGAGGCTGTGGGTTAGGCTGTGTTAGTCACACCAGTTCTACACCTAGCTCACTCCTTATTTAAACTGGACGCTTTGTGGACACTTGAATTTCTGAGCAGGGATTGTGGAGGGGAAATGGTTTTGTGACATGTGTTTTGGGTTGGGATAGTGCTTACTGTGTGTTGACAGAAGAAGTGAGAGCTGTAGAAGTGGTTAATGTTTTATAGGGTGGAGGTGTGTGTGTGTGTGAGGGGTTGCTCTTGTTGTCACAGGTTAATTGTTGTTTATGAGTGGAGGTGGAATGATGCGGACTCCCTCTGTCTTTATTTAGAATGACACGCCAGGTTGGGTAATTAAAATAAGAAAAATACAGTTGGCATCAAACAAGGCCAGGTGGAGATGAGGGGGGGGGGAGGGGGGGGTCTGAGGGTGTCTGTTTAAATATAGCAACAATAACACAATGAGGTTAATGTCAGATGGGACTGCCTTTTCTTTGTTCAACCTACACACACACACACACACACACACACACGGACAGACGTCTGGTTTTCTTCATTTTAATGTCACCTTTTATTTAACTAGGCAAGTCAGTTAGGAACAAATTCTTATTTACAACGACGGCCAGAGACGTGGTCCAGTATATTGGATGGTTTCTGATGCCAGTGAAGTATTAATGGTCTCCTTCAATACGCATCGCTAAGTAGTGGGATTCTGATCCGTGTACCATTCTCAACACTCCGATCTTCCTCTATCTCTCGTGTGTGTGTGTGTGTAGGAACTTGGAGGCTGATGTAGCCCTACGTAGTACAGCAGCAGTGTTTACATACTGTAAGTCCAGAGGGCTGTTTGCTGGAGTCTCTCTGGAGGGATCCTGCCTCATAGAACGCAAAGACACCAACCGCAAGTACGTTACACACCGTGTGTGTTGAAATATTGTGTGTGTGCGCACGTGTGTGTTGTATTAATGTGTGTGTGTTTTAGGTTCTACTCCCAGGACATCCGTGCGTCGGCCATATTGAATGGAGATGTAGAACCTCCCCCAGAAGCTGATGACCTGTACTGTGTCCTGGAGACGTACACAGAAAAATACACTACGGAGTGGACGGCCAAACACCTGGCGCAGAAGGTACTATATTATTATAATACACTACTGAGTGGACAGCCAAATACCTAGAGCAGAAGGTACTATATTATTATAATACACTACTGAGTGGACAGCCAAACACCTAGAGCAGAAGGTACTATATTATTATAATACACTACTGAGTGGACAGCCAAATACCTAGAGCAGAAGGTACTATATTATAATACACTACTGAGTGGACAGCCAATCACCTGGCACAGAAGGTACTATATTATTATAATACACTACTGAGTGGACAGCCAATCACCTAGAGCAGAAGGTACTATATTATTATAATACACTACTGAGTGGACAGCCAAATACCTAGAGCAGAAGGTACTATATTATTATAATACACTACTGAGTGGACAGCCAATCACCTGGAGCAGAAGGTACTATATTATTATAATACACTACTGAGTGGACAGCCAATCACCTGGAGCAGAAGGTACTATATTATTATAATACACTACTGAGTGGACAGCCAATCACCTGGAGCAGAAGGTACTATATTATAATACACTACTGAGTGGACAGCCAATCACCTAGAGCAGAAGGTACTATATTATTATAATACACTACTGAGTGGACAGCCAGACACCTAAAGCAGAAGGTACTATATTATTATAATACACTACTGAGTGGACAGCCAATCACCTAGAGCAGAAGGTACTATATTATTATAATACACTACTGAGTGGACAGCCAGACACCTAAAGCAGAAGGTACTATATTATTATAATACACTACTGAGTGGACAGCCAAACACCTAGAGCAGAAGGTACTATATTATTATAATACACTACTGAGTGGACAGCCAAACACCTAGAGCAGAAGGTACTATATTATTATAATACACTACTGAGTGGACAGCCAATCACCTGGAGCAGAAGGTACTATATTATTATAATACACTACTGAGTGGACAGCCAAATACCTAGAGCAGAAGGTACTATATTATTATAATACACTACTGAGTGGACAGCTAAACACCTAGAGCAGAAGGTACTATATTATAATACACTACTGAGTGGACGGCCAATCACCTAGAGCAGAAGGTACTATATTATTATAATACACTACTGAGTGGACAGCCAAATACCTAGTGCAGAAGGTACTATATTATTATAATACACTACATGACTGACTAAAAGTATGTGGACAGCTGCTCGTCAAACACTTCATTACAAAATCATGGGAATTAATATAGACTTGGTCCCCCCCCTTTTTCCTGCTATAACAGCTGGTTGGTCCCCTCTTTGCTGCTATAACAGCCTCCACTCTTCTGGGAAGGCCTTCCACTAGATGTTGGAACATTGCTGCGGGGTCTTGCTTCTGTTCAGCCACGAGCATTAGTGAGGTCAGGCACCGATGTTGGGTGATTAGGCCTGAATCACAGTCGGTGTTCCAATTCATCCCAAAGGTGTTCGATGGGGTTGAGGTCGGGGCTCTATGCAGGCCAGTCAAGTTCTTCCACACCGATCTCGACAAACCCTTTCTGTATGGACCTCGATTTGAGCACGGGGGCATTGTCATGCTGAAATAGGAGAGGGCCTTCCTCAAACTGTTGCCACAAAGTTGGAAGCACAGAATCGTCTAGAATGTCATTGTATGATGTAACGTTAAGATTTCCCTTCACTGGAACTAAGGGGCCAAGTCCAAAACATGAAAAACAGCCCCAGACCATTATTCCTCTTCCACCAAACTTTACAGTTGGCACTATGCATTCGGGAAGGTAGCGTTGGTTTGGCAGTTGCCAAGACCAGATTCGTCCGTCGGACTGCCAGATGGTAAAGTGTGATTCATCACTCCAGAGAACGTGTTTCCACTGCTGCATAGTCCAATGGCGGCAAGCTTTACACCACTCCAGCCGATGCTTAGCATTGCGATCTTAGGTGATCTTAGGCTTGTGTGCGGCTGCTCGGCCATGGAAACTAATTTCGTGAAGCTTCCTAATGAACAGTTATTGTGCTGACGTTGCTTCCAGAGGCAGTTTGGAACTCGGTAGTGAGTGTTGCAACCGAGGACAGATGATTTTCATGAGCTTCAGCAATTGGCGGACCTGTTCTGTGAGCTTGTGTGGCCTACCACTTTGTGGCTGAGCCATTGTTGCTCCTAGACGTTTCCACTTCACAATAACAGCACTTACAGTTGACCGGGGCAGCTCTAGCAGGGCAGAAATTGGACGAACGGACTTGTTGGAAACGTGGCATCCTATGACGGTGCCACGTTGAAAGTCACTGAGCTCTTCAGTACGGGACATTCTACTGCCAATGTTTGTCTATGGAGATTGCATGGCTGTGTGCTCCACTTTATACACCTGTTAGCAACGTGTTTGGCTGAAATAGCTAAATCTGCTCATTTGAAGGGGTGTTTCTAAATACTTTTGTGTGTGTGTGTATATATCACAGGAGGCTGTTGGCACCTTTAATTGGGGAGGACGGGCTTGTAGTAATGGCTGGAGTGGAAATCAGTGGAATGGTTTCCATGGTTTCCAGGTGTTTGATGCCATTCCGTTCGCTCTGTTCCAGACATTATGAGCCGCCCTCCTCCTCAACAGCCTCCTCTGGTAATATACAGTATATCATATATGGTTCTGGATACCACTGACTGAATACTGTATTTACATCACATTTGAGCTACTTACACTTTTCAGTTGCATTCATCTTGACATGGCAGGTAGTTATGGCAACCACATCTCCCAGTCATAGTCAGTAAAACCTTCCTCAATAAAGCAGCCATCATCAGTCAGTAAGAAACGGACAGAAAGGTAATCACAGCGGTAGTTTATATTGATGTACTGATACTGGATCGATAGGATTATTAAGGTACTCCATTGTTGTATGTTACAGAATACTACTGTCTTTATACAGCAGACCATCAAACCCATATGTTATAGAATACTACTGTCTTTATACAGCGGACCATCAAACCCATATGTTATGGAATACTACTGTCTTTATACAGCAGACCATCACACCCATATATTATAGAATACTAATACTACTGTCTTTATACAGCAGACCATCAAACCCATATGTTATGAATACTACTGTCTTTATACAGCAGACCATCACACCCATATATTATAGAATACTAATACTACTGTCTTTATACAGCAGACCATCAAACCCATATGTTATGGAATACTACTGTCTTTATACAGCAGACCATCACACCCATATGTTATAGAATACTACTGTCTTTATACAGCGGACCATCAAACCCATATATTATAGAATACTAATACTACTGTCTTTATACAGCAGACCATCAAACCCATATGTTATAGAATACTGTGTGTGTGGTTGGTGTGTACCCTGCTAGTTGGGGATGTGTACCCTGCTAGTTGGGGATGTGTGTGGTTGGTGTGTACCCTGCTAGTTGGGGATGTGTGTGGTTGGTGTGTACCCTGCTAGTTGGGGATGTGTGTACCCTGCTAGTTGGGGATGTGTATGGTTGGTGTGTACCCTGCTAGTTGGATGTGTATGGCTGGTGTGTACCCAGCTAGTTGGGGATGTGTATGGCTGGTGTGTACCCAGCTAGTTGGGGATGTGTATGGCTGGTGTGTACCCTGCTAGTTGGGGATGTGTATGGCTGGTGTGTACCCAGCTAGCTGGGGATGTGTGTACCCAGCTAGTTGGGGATGTGTATGGCTGGTGTGTACCCTGCTAGTTGGGGATGTGTATGGCTGGTGTGTACCCAGCTAGTTGGGGATGTGTATGGTTGGTGTGTACCCTGCTAGTTGGGGATGTGTGTACCCTGCTAGTTGGGGATGTGTGTACCCTGCTAGTTGGGGATGTGTGTGGTTAGTCTGATGCTTCTCTCTCCTTCCATTCCTCTGTTTCTGGGTAGGCCGTTCATTCCAGTGGTCCTCCAGCTAGACCCCGAGCTCCTGCAACACAGAGACCTGCTAGCACATACAGGACGGAGGGTAACCCACACAGATGCACAAACATACACACACGTATTACTATCACACACACACACAGTAGTGGTGTTCTACCAGTAACAGCATGCCTGCTTTGTAGTCAGTGACACATTGTTTGTGTGGGTTGGTTACAAATCTTTGTCCATAAGGAGATTCCTATGTCTTTGACTGACGTGTGTGTGTGTGTGTGTGTGTGTGTGATGTGTTTTAGCAGTGAAGCCCTCCCTCTATCCAAGCATCTCTACCTTCAAATCTGGCAGCACAGGTGAGTGACCCTTTCCCTAAACCCTTCATCACCAACGTCCTCACCAGCCTCTCTTGTTGCAACACAGTCAGTGCACCTCTTCTCTAGGTCTTTGCTGTAATGGAGAATGTGTTCTCAGTTAACTTAGCTTCTAAACCAGGAATCTACAACCCTGTTCCTGGAGAACTACCCTCCACTAGGTTTCCACTCAACCCTGTTCCTGGAGAACTACCCTCCACTAGGTTTTAACTCCAACCCTGTTCCTGGAGAACTACCCTCCACTAGGTTTCCACCCCAACCCTGTTCCTGGAGAACTACCCTCCACTAGGTTTCCACTCCAACCCTGTTCCTGGAGAACTACCCTCTCCTAGGTTTCCACCCCAACCCTGTTCCTGGAGAACTACCCTCCACTAGGTTTCCACTCCAACCCTGTTCCTGGAGAACTACCCTCCCCTAGGTTTCCACTCCAACCCTGTTCCTAGAGAACTACCCTCCCCTAGGTTTCCACTCCAACCCTGTTCCTGGAGAACTACCCTCCCCTAGGTTTCCACTCCAACCCTGTTCCTGGAGAACTACCCTCCACTAGGTTTCCACTCCAACCCTGTTCCTGGAGAACTACCCTCCCCTAGGTTTCCACTCCAACCCTGTTCCTGGAGAACTACCCTCCACTAGGTTTCCACTCCAACCCTGTTCCTGGAGAACTACCCTCCACTAGGTTTCCACTCCAACCCTGTTCCTGGAGAACTACCCTCCACTAGGTTTCCACTCCAACCCTGTTCCTGGAGAACTACCCTCCCCTAGGTTTCCACTCTAACCCTAATCTAGCGCAAACAAACAAATCCACCATGCGGATCTAAGACTAACGTGCTTCTATGCAGGTTGAATCAGGTTACTTAGGATGGAGAAGTCTGTGTGGGAGTGGGTGATTATTTTCTCTTACAGTCACTTTCTCCCTCTTATCTCTTTCCTCTCTTTATCTCTCCCTTTGTCTGTTGCTCTCTCCTCTCTTTTTCTCATCTCTCTCTCGATCTCTCTCTCTCTTTATATCTCTCTCTCTCTCTCTTTATCTCTCTCTCTCTCTCTCTTTATCTCTCCTCTTTATCTCTCTGCATGCCAGGGCTGTCATTACTCCTTCAAATGTCTGTGGTAGTCTTGGGCTGTGTCCCATTGACTGTATGGCAGCTGCTGCCGCCATTCTGGTAGGTGTTTGATCATCTTTCAGTGGTTCAGTGACAAGGGGAATGCTTTCATTTACACAGTGGCCGACCACCATGCCAAAACACACCACTGTCGACACGGCACGAGATAAGTGTGTGTGTTTTCGCTGCAGGTGAAGTGTGACGTGATGGTAGAGATTGTTTTTTTTCTTTTCTTTTCTTGGTGATGTATTAAACTGTGACCTCAAGTCCAGCCAAAATAAACATACTGGCTTCACAATGCACCTTGGGTAATAAGACCAGCTGTGTGTGTGTGTGCAGAGCAGACTTCAAACGCAGTCGTCACACACCCTCCCAAGTAGCATTCTAGTTAGCTCTCTCTCTCTTTCGCTCTCTCTCGTTATCCTTCTCGCTCTTTCGCTCTCTCTCGTTATCCTTCTCGCTCTCTCTCGTTATCCTTCTCGCTCTCTCTCGTTATCCTTCTCGCTCTCTCTCGTTATCCTTCTCGCTCTCTCTCGTTATCCTTCTCGCTCTCTCTCGTTATCCTTCTCGCTCTCTCTCGTTATCCTTCTCGCTCTCTCTCGTTATCCTTCTCGCTCTCTCTCTCGTTATCCTTCTCGCTCTCTCTCTCTCGTTATCCTTCTCGCTCTCTCTCTCTCGTTATCCTTCTCGCTCTCTCTCTCTCGTTATCCTTCTCGCTCTCTCTCTCTCGTTATCCTTCTCGCTCTCTCTCTCTCGTTATCCTTCTCGCTCTCTCTCTCTCGTTATCCTTCTCGCTCTCTCTCTCTCGTTATCCTTCTCGCTCTCTCTCTCTCGTTATCCTTCTCGCTCTCTCTCTCTCGTTATCCTTCTCGCTCTCTCTCTCTCGTTATCCTTCTCGCTCTCTCTCTCTCGTTATCCTTCTCGCTCTCTCTCTCTCGTTATCCTTCTCGCTCTCTCTCTCTCGTTATCCTTCTCGCTCTCTCTCTCTCGTTATCCTTCTCGCTCTCTCTCTCTCGTTATCCTTCTCGCTCTCTCTCTCTCGTTATCCTTCTCGCTCTCTCTCTCTCGTTATCCTTCTCGCTCTCTCTCTCTCGTTATCCTTCTCGCTCTCTCTCTCTCGTTATCCTTCTCGCTCTCTCTCTCTCGTTATCCTTCTCGCTCTCTCTCTCTCGTTATCCTTCTCGCTCTCTCTCTCTCGTTATCCTTCTCGCTCTCTCTCTCTCGTTATCCTTCTCGCTCTCTCTCTCTCGTTATCCTTCTCGCTCTCTCTCTCTCGTTATCCTTCTCGCTCTCTCTCTCTCGTTATCCTTCTCGCTCTCTCTCTCTCGTTATCCTTCTCGCTCTCTCTCTCTCGTTATCCTTCTCGCTCTCTCTCTCTCGTTATCCTTCTCGCTCTCTCTCTCTCGTTATCCTTCTCGCTCTCTCTCTCTCGTTATCCTTCTCGCTCTCTCTCTCTCGTTATCCTTCTCGCTCTCTCTCTCTCGTTATCCTTCTCGCTCTCTCTCTCTCGTTATCCTTCTCGCTCTCTCTCTCTCGTTATCCTTCTCGCTCTCTCTCTCTCGTTATCCTTCTCGCTCTCTCTCTCTCGTTATCCTTCTCGCTCTCTCTCTCTCGTTATCCTTCTCGCTCTCTCTCTCTCGTTATCCTTCTCGCTCTCTCTCTCTCGTTATCCTTCTCGCTCTCTCTCTCTCGTTATCCTTCTCGCTCTCTCTCTCTCGTTATCCTTCTCGCTCTCTCTCTCTCGTTATCCTTCTCGCTCTCTCTCTCTCGTTATCCTTCTCGCTCTCTCTCTCTCGTTATCCTTCTCGCTCTCTCTCTCTCGTTATCCTTCTCGCTCTCTCTCTCTCGTTATCCTTCTCGCTCTCTCTCTCTCGTTATCCTTCTCGCTCTCTCTCTCTCGTTATCCTTCTCGCTCTCTCTCTCTCGTTATCCTTCTCGCTCTCTCTCTCTCGTTATCCTTCTCGCTCTCTCTCTCTCGTTATCCTTCTCGCTCTCTCTCTCTCGTTATCCTTCTCGCTCTCTCTCTCTCGTTATCCTTCTCGCTCTCTCTCTCTCGTTATCCTTCTCGCTCTCTCTCTCTCGTTATCCTTCTCGCTCTCTCTCTCTCGTTATCCTTCTCGCTCTCTCTCTCTCGTTATCCTTCTCGCTCTCTCTCTCTCGTTATCCTTCTCGCTCTCTCTCTCTCGTTATCCTTCTCGCTCTCTCTCTCTCTCGTTATCCTTCTCGCTCTCTCTCTCTCTCGTTATCCTTCTCGCTCTCTCTCTCTCTCGTTATCCTTCTCGCTCTCTCTCTCTCTCGTTATCCTTCTCGCTCTCTCTCTCTCGTTATCCTTCTCGCTCTCTCTCTCTCGTTATCCTTCTCGCTCTCTCTCTCTCGTTATCCTTCTCGCTCTCTCTCTCTCGTTATCCTTCTCGCTCTCTCTCTCTCGTTATCCTTCTCGCTCTCTCTCTCTCGTTATCCTTCTCGCTCTCTCTCTCTCGTTATCCTTCTCGCTCTCTCTCTCTCTCGTTATCCTTCTCGCTCTCTCTCTCTCGTTATCCTTCTCGCTCTCTCTCTCTCGTTATCCTTCTCGCTCTCTCTCTCTCGTTATCCTTCTCGCTCTCTCTCTCTCGTTATCCTTCTCGCTCTCTCTCTCTCGTTATCCTTCTCGCTCTCTCTCTCTCGTTATCCTTCTCGCTCTCTCTCTCTCGTTATCCTTCTCGCTCTCTCTCTCTCGTTATCCTTCTCGCTCTCTCTCTCTCGTTATCCTTCTCGCTCTCTCTCTCTCGTTATCCTTCTCGCTCTCTCTCTCTCGTTATCCTTCTCGCTCTCTCTCTCTCGTTATCCTTCTCGCTCTCTCTCTCTCGTTATCCTTCTCGCTCTCTCTCTCTCGTTATCCTTCTCGCTCTCTCTCTCTCGTTATCCTTCTCGCTCTCTCTCTCTCGTTATCCTTCTCGCTCTCTCTCTCTCGTTATCCTTCTCGCTCTCTCTCTCTCGTTATCCTTCTCGCTCTCTCTCTCGTTATCCTTCTCGCTCTCTCTCTCTCGTTATCCTTCTCGCTCTCTCTCTCTCGTTATCCTTCTCGCTCTCTCTCTCGTTATCCTTCTCGCTCTCTCTCTCGTTATCCTTCTCGCTCTCTCTCTCGTTATCCTTCTCGCTCTCTCTCTCGTTATCCTTCTCGCTCTCTCTCTCGTTATCCTTCTCGCTCTCTCTCTCTCGTTATCCTTCTCGCTCTCTCTCTCTCGTTATCCTTCTCGCTCTCTCTCTCTCGTTATCCTTCTCGCTCTCTCTCTCTCGTTATCCTTCTCGCTCTCTCTCTCTCGTTATCCTTCTCGCTCTCTCTCTCTCGTTATCCTTCTCGCTCTCTCTCTCTCGTTATCCTTCTCGCTCTCTCTCTCTCGTTATCCTTCTCGCTCTCTCTCTCTCGTTATCCTTCTCGCTCTCTCTCTCTCGTTATCCTTCTCGCTCTCTCTCTCTCGTTATCCTTCTCGCTCTCTCTCTCTCGTTATCCTTCTCGCTCTCTCTCTCTCGTTATCCTTCTCGCTCTCTCTCTCTCGTTATCCTTCTCGCTCTCTCTCTCTCGTTATCCTTCTCGCTCTCTCTCTCTCGTTATCCTTCTCGCTCTCTCTCTCTCGTTATCCTTCTCGCTCTCTCTCTCTCGTTATCCTTCTCGCTCTCTCTCTCTCGTTATCCTTCTCGCTCTCTCTCTCTCGTTATCCTTCTCGCTCTCTCTCTCTCGTTATC